>NC_041393.1:605891858-605929885 GCF_002162155.2 Triticum dicoccoides | reverse complement strand
CCGGGCTCAGCGGGCCGGATCTGGGCCCCGCGGGCCCGCGCGGTGGAGGGGAACGGCGGCGGCGGGAGCGCCACTTGGCGGCGGCGGATTGGCTGCGGGGGCGGCATGGAGGCGACATGTCGCCCCGGGATTGGTCGGGCGACGTGGCGGTGGAAGTGGGCATGTCCGGCCGTCGGCGGATGCGTTCGGCGACGCTAGGAGGAAGAGGACTAAGGTTTGATCTTCGCGAAAAATGGAGGGGATGGCCTATAAATAGGTAGAGGGAGCTAGGAGAGTCCAAATGGGGAGCGGTTTTCGCCCACACGATCGTGATCGAACGACCGAGAACATGAAGGGGTTTTGGATGGGTTATTGGGCCACTTTGGAGGGGTGTTGGGCTGCACACAAAAGAGGCCTTTACGGTTCCCCGGTTAACCGTTGGAGTATGAAACGGACTCCAAATGGCACGAAACTTGACAGGCGGTCTACCGGTGGTGTACCAAGGCCGCTTGGCAAATCACGGTCCATTCCGAGAATGTTTAACACCCGCACATGAAAAGAGGTAAAAGGGGGCACCGGGGGACATAGGAGTGCCGGATTGCAAAACGGACAACGGGGAAAATGCTCGGATGCAAGAAACGAACACATATGCAAAATGAAATGCACATGATGACATGGCAATATGCAACATGCAAGCAAATGACATGGCAATGACGGCGAATAACTAGCGGACACCTGGCGCATTAGATCCGGGGCGTTACATGCACGGTCCACCGCCATTTGTGCCGGGGACTGGACGGAAGGGATCTAGGCCGCCGCTGCCTGACCGGCCATGGCACCACCACGGTATCTACAGCCGATGCCACCACTAGCACGCGTGCTGAGCCGCCGCACCGCGCCACACCAGATCCGGCGAACGGCACGCCGGCCGAGCCAATCCCACCGCCACCACCCGCGCCGGCCGTGGCCCGCAAGGACCCAGATCGGGCCCGCACGGGCGGCCAAGATCGCGACCGCACGCCCGCGATGGAGCTCCCATCGTGGCGGCACCGCACCGCGCGCCAAGAACCACTGCTGCCATGAGCGAGGACGCCGCCGTGAAGACGAGCTCCGGACAGTCGCCAGCCGCTCGAGATCTCCTCATCAAAGCAAGCAGCCGACGAGGAGCATGAGCCCCACCGGCAACGGCGAGGGGGTGGATGGGATGGGTGGGGTGGGGAGAGGCTGGGTGGGGTTCGCCGCCCATGTCGCCCTAGGGAGGGAGCAGCGCAGGGGCAGGGGTCACGCGAGTGTCGGTTTTCATCTGATTTATTATTAAGTTAGCAACAGTCATTTTGTTAATTAATGAAGCAGGCAAAGCTTTTGCCTTATTTTTCAGAAAAATAATCCACACTGCTTAATCTGAATTGTGATATAGTTGGCCATGAACCATACATTTACGACATTAAAAGTTGGGTCCGAATAACTGCCACACGTGTGGCGTCGACGGGAACCCGCCCGCACGCCTCGTGTGGCATGGACGGGAACCGGCCCGCACGACCACGTCCGCGCGCACAAATTATGGACCGCACATCCGTTGCGTGCCAACCCCGCCCGCACTGCCCCGTCCGGGCAAGCCGACCCGCTGCCCGCACGACCAAGCAGTTCCCGGCCTCCGATCCATCCCCTCTCTCGTCTGCCGCCATCGTCCCCCACCTCTCGAACCCCGACCCCCGTCGCCGGCCTTCTCTGGTTGCCATGGCAAACAGAGCAGATCCGTAGGGCACTCCCACCTCAAAACCACGCCCCAACCCTCCCCGCCCCCAACCCCAAACTCCAACCCAGCCCTCCAGAGATGATCATCTAAAACCAGGTGAAAATCTCCCGATCTCATCCTTCTCATCCTTAAGACTGAATATCTCTCGATCTTGTGCTGGATCCATGCTATAGGGGTAGAACACTGCATGGTTCAGTGTGTAGTCACAATTGCCAGGCAGAGTACACCAGATATGCCATGTACTACGTTTGAAATTGACTTAAGTTCCTAGTTTAATTGACGCAAGTAGTTGGGTATGAAAAATGGATGAGTAGGAATCACTAAAGAAGGACAGGAGGGACAAATTTTGGAATGAAGAGGGCTGGAAGAAATTAATTGCCACTTGTGTATAACGACAGTTGCCACCTTTCGTTGTCAGTAGCTGCCACCTATTTTGACCCGTCGCTTGCCATCCATATCTTTCTATGTGCAAAGCAGCAGAAGAATACAATTCTTGCGGATTGTTGATGCCTTCTTGTTCATGCAGTGATTGAGAACACATTGGAAAGAAGCGAGACACGGGAAGAATGAATCACGAAGATGGCGCTGATGCTTGGGGTTCTCAAAGGCCAGAAACGCCCCCTTGGGATGCAATAGAGTACAGTCATCTCATCTCTTCAGGGCCGTTGCTGCCACTACTAGAATAGTATGCAGGCGTAGGTATGATGCGTGATAACAAAAGAAGAGAACAGTTGCCATCTTCGCAACGATGAAGATGGCATTCTACTTATGTCGTACACTGTCATTTTTTCGCAGGTTCTTATGACCAAAACACAATTAGGAGGCCCCTGTGGCAAGTTCACTCACAAGGCGGTAACACTGACAAATGTACGGGCAACCAACTTCAACTAGCTTGTATGGATAATCAAGGTAATGCAAAACGAGAAAAGAGCACATACTGTTGTGGACATGAAAAATGAACATGCAAAAAAACTGGCAAAAGGACTCACGAGTTACCACAGGTGAAAATGCAGAGCCTTCATGCAGTGCGTGGCATCAGGCAGCACCAATGTACCTACCATTGACGTCATACACAGGTGAGTCCATAAAAAAAGTGAAGTTGCGGATGATCAATTAGCAGAAGGAGCATAGTTGACAAATACAATTGCCATGACTGGACATCTACAGTTGCCATGTATTAGAAACTACACTTGACATCCCTGGACAACTGTTGTTGCCATCCTGGACACCTGCAGTTGCCAGGGAAGAACAACTGCAGTTGCCATGCCAGTGCGACTACATTTGCCATGCCATGGCAACTGCAGCTGCCATGAAGGAACAACTGCGGTTGCCATGCCGATGCAAATACAGTTCCCATGCCAGTAAAACTGCAGTTGCCACATCAGGGGCAACTGCAGTTGCCGTGCTAACACAAAATGCATTTGCCATGAATTGACCAACCACTACTATGCGTACAGGTTATTACGCTGGTGGTAACCCGGCAAACGTCTCGTGGCGAGCTTCACAAATTGCAGGTGGAGCACGTCATTTTGGTGTCACAGACCACACAAGAAGGTCAAATGCAACACAACAAGGTAAGGGAAAAAACTGAACCACAAAAACAGCACTACATTTGTTATTTGTAGTTATTTGTAGGCAAAAACAATAGTTGCCATGTTTGCTGAACAGTAGCTGCCATCACTGGATAGATATAGCTGTCGTACATGTCCACGTGCAGACTCACGGCTTGCTGTTTGAAATGATGTCGTGCCAAATCACTCGTAGATGGTGTGATCCGTTGCGATACACATATTATCCAAACAAAAAACTTACTCTCGTACCTGTTTTTCCTATTACAGGGCCTACAACTACAGTTAACAGCGGCGCGGGGACATCTACTGCGGGGAGCTCTGAGCGCACGGAAGACGCGTTCCACCAGCCAGCATACAATCATGCCGCAGACAATTTCGAGTCACAGTCGGGAATGGCAATCATTCCAGCAATACCGACAAGCACACCTTTGAACACAAGCACTGCCAACACTCAAGTAGATGGAACTGCCGCCGATACTGAAGTGAATGATGAAACTGACAACGAGGCAGAAGAGGATGAAGATGGTGGGCAATCAGAGATCGTGGTACCTCAGCCACCGTACATTGGGCAGAGATTTGAATCGTTTGAAGAAGCAAAGGAATTCTACCAGACATATGCAAAGTTCCATGGGTTTGCGGTCAAAACCGAGTACCATAGGAAAATTAAGAAAACAAACGAGTACAGCAGAGGTGAGATGAGGTGCCACAAGGCACGGAGGAACAAGAAGGGGAAAGGTGTTGCGCCTGTCGTTCCGGAATGAAAAAGAGGGATCATTCTCAAGACGGGATGCCCTGTCCGGTGTAAGCTGAACGTAGATGGAACACAGTATGTGGTCACTGAATATTTTGACGAGCACAACCACAAACTCATAAAGAAGTTCGACCTGGTCAAATTTCTGACCGCCCACAGAGGATTCACCCCAGTCGAAAGGCAATTCGTAAAGCTGCTACATGATTGTGACGTAGGTCCATCAAGAATGGTCCAAATACTATCACTCATTCACAGCAAAAAGGGGAAACTGAGTAGCATGCCGTACATACCGGCTGACGTCACAAACCTACAGGCCAAGTACCGTAGAGATAGCAGGTTGGCTGACATAGAGGCTACAATTGCCTACTTCGATGAGAAAGCAAAGGAAGATCCAGATTTCTTCTACAGGATAAGGTTGGACGATGAGGACCGTGTCAGGAACATGTATTGGGTGGATGGTGCTGCAAGGAGAGCCTACAAACATTTCCGAGATTGCATTTCATTCGGACGACGTACCTCACCAATATGTACAAGATGCCATGCGCTCCGTTCATAGGAATAAATAACCACAATCAGTCGTTGCAGTTCGGCTGCGGGCTCGTTCGGAACGAAGACACGGATGGGTACGTCTGGTTGTTCAAGACCTTCTTGGAGTGCATGGATGGACTTGCTCCGATGAACATAATAACAGACCAGGATTTCAGCATGCGTGCAGGCATAGAGGAGGTCTTTCCGTTGGCAGTGCACAGGCACTGCAGGTGGCACATTATAAAGAAGGCTGAGGAGACCCTAGGACCATTCTTTGCTGACCGTCCAGAGCTGCACAAGGCTTTCGAGCTGTGCCTGGACCACAGTTTGACGGTCGAGGAGTTTGAAAGGAGCTGGATGGCCATGGTTGAAGCACATCAAGTCCAAGACAACAAGACACTTGCTAGTCTGTGGGAGAAGCAAATATACTGGGTGCCCGCCTACTTCATGCAGTGCTTCTTCCCCTTTCTACAGACTACGCAGCGCAGCGAGGGGTTCAATGCTATTTTGAAGCGATACGTGAGCCCTGGCAACTCATTGCTACAGTTTGCCAAGCAGTACACAGCTCTGCAACAAAAAATTCTGGGATCTGAGCTACAGCAAGAAGCTACCACCGCGCTAAAGCAGCCGAAATTGCTAATGTATTTACCAATGGAGAGGCAAATGAGCAAGATATACACAAACAAGATCTTTAACAAGTAAGTCAGTTGCGTTACGGTCTTATTTGCGCAAAAGCACTAAGGCAGTAGGTGCCATATAGAATGCAATGCAGTTGCCATGATATACAGTTGCCATCTTTAATGAAATACTGTTTGCCATGCTTACTCAGCTGCAGTTGCCACGTTCAATGAAAATTTTGTTTACAATGCTTACTCGGATACATTTTCCATGTTCAATGAAGTGCAGTTGCCATGTTTAATGCAATGTACTTCCATTGGGGCATGTTGGTATGCAAATGCCAATGTCAACTAAAAAATGTTATATTGTCAACACATATGCTGAAATGCAATTGCCATGTCTACTAAAAAATGCAACTGCCATGTTTGTTGAAAATTCAATTGCCATGTTTACTCAATTGTATATGCCATGTTTAATAAAAATTTAGTTGCCATGTTTTATGCAATGTGCTTCCATTGGGGAAATATTGGTGTGGAAATGATGATGACCAGTTGAAAATGTAGTACAGTTGCCATGTCTAGTGTACTGCAGTTGCCATGTCTAGTGTACTGCAGTTGCCATGTCTGGTATTCTATAGTTGCCATGTTCAGTGTACTACAGTTGCCATGTTCAGTGTACTGTGTTTGCCATGTTCAGTATACTATGTTTGCCATATTCAAACAAAAATCTATTTCTATTTCCATGACAACGTAACGTGCTACAAAAAAAGATCGCACGATAAATTAACATAAAACACACAAAACTTGCAGATTCTAGGAAGAAATAAAGCGTGCCAGCATGTTCACGGCTTTCCATGTGGACGAACATACGTTCAAGGTGTGTTCTATTTTGGGCATGTCAGACTCAGAACCTGAAGACTCGGACAAAGGAAGGAACTACTTCGTGAAAGCCTCGATCGAGCAAGGCGAATACTACTGCCAATGCTGCAAGTTCGAACGGGACGGCATTGTGTGTTGTCACATACTAAAAGTAATGGACATGAACGCTGTGACACGGATGCCCCGCCATTTCATAAGGCGACAATGGACTTGGGACGCTGACAACGCGTTGGCGCCGCAGACAACACACGTGGTTCTGGCTGTGCATGACGAGAGACCTGAGTCAACCATGGAAGCCGTGAGACACGTTGTGCTGACAAAGAACTATGTTGAGCTAATTGATGAAGCGTGCAAGAGTGATGAGATAGCGAGAGTCACATAAAAACACAGGAAGGCACTAAAAAGAGAGCTTGATGACATCAAGAAGAGGAAAGCTGAGGAAGCCTTACACCGGTTCCCCCGCACATCAAGCGTGCCTTCATCCACGGGGCCATCATCTGAAAACTCGGAGATAGGATCTGGAATAGCAAGCACGCAGACCCAGGTCAGGAACCCACCCCGTTCGATCACAAAGGGTCGTCCAAGAGAGATAAGGTACAAGTCAGGATTGGAGATTCAAGCAAAACACAAGAAAACTAAGAAAGGGACGGGCAATCCATGAGCAAAAATTGGGGCGACGTGACATGGTCCTTGTGGACATTTTGTTTTGTACCCTAGATGATGAGATTTTTTTAATATTGCGAGAATGACTCCTGAGGGGCATCGGAAGTGGAAGGAAAAATTCATTGAGTGGATAAATGCAGTTGCCATGTTATGGGTACTTAATCTACCATGTTATGTGTAGTTAATCTGCCATGTTATGTGTAGTTAGTCTGCCATGCTATTTTATACTAAATATGTCATGCTATTTTATACTAAATATGCCATGCTAGTTTATACTAAATATGCCATGCTAGTTGTAATGCATCTGCCATGTTAGTTGTACTGTATCTGCCATGTTAATTATACTGGATCTGCCATGTTGTTTGTACTGTATCTTCCATGTTAGCTATACTGAAAATATGCCATGGTATTTGTAATGAATCTGCATTGCATATATTTCCATGACAATATGAAGCGGTTTAGAGACACATAGTGTATTGTGTGCAATGTATGGGAAACAAGTTGGAAAAGGCGTAACGTGCAAAAACCGCAGAAAAGGTTGGGGCTACATGATCAAACCTACCATGCTAGCCGGTCAAGTTAGTGATGAAATAGAAGAAGCAAGACATCCAAATGAACAACGACAATGACGTTCGCTAACCATGTCTGATGAACTACATTTGCCATGTTTTAAAACATCGTGACGCATTTGAAACAGCAAACGGGTGATACAAACGATGAAACCATAGTAATAATGATAAACATAAAAAACATATCTGCTGTCACGCCTAAGTAGGTTCACATCCACACATATATTACAGAAACTATTCAAATGTCGCTCACACACCACCACTACATAGTAGCCTACGCGGGGTTGCAGTCATAAATAGCACACGAACATAGTTTTTGACGAGAACAAAAGAGATAGTACCTTACATTCCTCGGCAACAGAATGTAAGGTATGCGTCCGGTGTGTATCGCCGCATGATCACTTATACCTCTTGATGACTTTCTTGACAGCTTCCTCCACAAACTCGTGTGCTCCAGACCGCTTGTTGAAATCTTCATTCGTCAACAAGTTCCATGTGTGGATTTTCCGGAACTCAAAGACCGTTGCAGCTGTGATAGCGGGGACAATTCTGCCTTCCCACTTTGCAAAGTATTCCAGTGCGTGAAAGCCACAGTCCGTCCTGCACGAGATAAAGAGTCAGGTGAACACACAAAAAAGGACAAACGTAGCAAAAGATAGACTTCAATTCAGATGTGCCAACAAAAGAGGGGTTGGATTGATGTAAATGGCACATTAAGGAGGGGGTTAATAAATTACGTGTTCCCTTGCTTCGCAGTCGCCACATACTCAGTCGGGAAATGCCTGATCTGGACCTTTGAATGTTCGTACTGACGGTTCCATGTCTCTTTGAGGTTGTTGATGAAGAATTCGGCATGCGTAGTAAGGTCTGCATCAGCTTCCGAACGGATTGGATCAAGCACCTAGAAACGTTGGTTCTTCAGGTCAAGACAGATGGCATAGTGGTGACCACACTTGTCTTGTTGGTCATGTGGTGCAAGCTCCTGGAACATGGGAAACATGACCTGCATTTAAAAGTGAAGAAATGAGAAGCAGAGTTCACACAAATAACAGCAGAGGGACAGAAATATTAGAATCATGTAGAATATTTTGTTATGGTGTGGGGGTAGTTGAAAGAAAGTTGTCGTCCATGTACGAACAAAATGTGTCGTGTATTTTACTATCAAGTTGCCACATAGTTTGCACGGGATGCAAAAATCAAGATGACAGTGTGCACGGCAGTTGTTGCCACATGAAAACAACTGCCACATAAACACAAGTGCAGATGATGGCAAAAAACCACACCATGTGAAAAAACAGTGCAGAAAGGGGAGGAGTACTCACATATTTCTTCAGTGTGAGCTTGAAATCACCGTGTTGAGCAAAATTCTTCCTCAGGATCTTGTGGTGGAAGTCACCATCCCATATTTTGTAGGTCACACTATAATGCATGATTATCTTGTCAGCACACACATCCATATGATTGTTGATGTAGTCGATCCCACATGCAACTACATTCGTCGACATTTTACCGTTTGGCCTCACGGTCTCGGCAAGATCACCCAGGTCGACGTACGTCGCTCCGCATTGAATGACTTTGGTTCTGTCCAAACATGAGCTGTATGAAAATGATATAACATGGAAGGATCATGCCTCCTAAGTAAAAAATATATGAAAGAACTAAAACGTAAGTGGATCATGCATAGGAAGTACGAAGAAGATGAATGGTAAAAAAGAAGCAAAGCAAAATGAGAGATTATGGGGTGTGGTCATTTACGCTTTTAGCTCCTTCATGTGCTTGCTGCTGGCCTCGCATTTCCAAACTGCTTAACGATATCGTACAGCTGGGTCTGTTCCTTAGTGGCCCTGAATTCGGGCTCGTAGTCTTCCGTGGGAGGTGGGTGAACTACCCTCTGCTGCCTCACAGAACCAGGAGTGGCACTCCTAATGGTATCCTCAGATACCGTATCTGCGGGCACGTTGGAACTTGATTGCCCTTGCCCTTGTGAGGACCTCCTATGCAATGCTGCCTCCTCGATCCTGCGGTAAGCTTCGTCAAGTGACGATGAAATCTCCTCAGGGGTGGCTGCAATGATAAAAATAAAATAAAAAAGTGTGTTAGGATACCTAGAAAATCAAAAACAGATGGATTGTGAGGTGATAGGGTGCATAACGTGAGATTGTGGGCAGAAAAAGTGGGGCAGTTGCCATGCATGGTCCAACTACAGTGGCCATGTCATAGAAGCTACAGTTGCCATGTAGTTGCACTGTAGTTATCATCTAGTTGGACTGTAGTTGCCATGTTGTGTCAGCTGCACTTTCCATGTGATTGCCGTATGAAAAAATGCAGCATGGAAACAAAAAATGCAGTTGATATGGTGTGGCAAATCCAGTTGCCATGTGTAATGCACTATATTTGCCATGTGACAGCAACTACAGTTGCCATGTTGAATCAACTTCAGTTGCCACGTGGTTGCCCAAATGTTAAATGCAGCATGGCAGCAAAAAAAATGTATGTGACATGGTGCATCAAATCCAGTTGCCATGTCAGCACATGTCAGTTGCCATCACAAGTGAGAACCACCCAAAAAATATGATTGGGACAAAAGTCAAACTACAGAGATGTATGCAAGAAAATCATAAGGACATGACAAGTGTACCTTGCACAATCGGCTCTGCGAACTTGACAGCCTTCCTGCCCTCGACCATTGGCTGCGCCATCATTGCAGGCATGCCTCCTGGGAAAGCAAAGGTAACTGGCATAGGATCTTGTACAACCGGTTGATCTTGACTGATGCCAAGGTTGAAGCTCGGTGGGGTAAAGGCCATTGGGTGCCTCTCATTCCTACTGGCCGGACCAAGAACAATTTGCGGGGCAGAATCCAAGGGTGAAAGATCGACAAACATATCTGAATCGGCCGCTACAGAATGATCGGGCTTATTTGCAGGGCGGGGCGTCTTGTCAGCGGTATCAGCCGCAGCTTTCTTGACAATCTTCTTGTTTGGGCTGTATGGGACACCCACATTAACTGGGAGCTTGGAAGTGTGCAGATTTAAGCTGGGGATTTCCACTGTGGGTAAAGGCGCACTCTGCTCTGGACGTTCACCTGCGTCACTCGTGCCCGGCTTGACACCTGCATCAGTTGTGCTACGGTCTTACAGTTTCTCCATCGCATTGCTTGTGGCAGGTGGGAGGAACAGTGTGGACGCAGGGACATAACCAGACTCGTCTCTGCTGCTCCTAGCTACAGTCGGTGCGTTGGGTATGGCTGTTGATTGCTTGCGGGGGCTATAACGCCTAGGTGGAAGACCAGCACGCAAAACGGTCGCCTTAGCAGTATCTGTACCAACAGGAGCTGGAGCTGTTGTGCCAAGACTCTCACCTGTAGATGGCATATCTTTGTGAACTGCTGCCTCAGGCGCTTCTGTAGTGGACACAGGAGTGCCACCACGCACGCGCTTGGAATCAGTGTCAGATGAGCGGGAATCTTCCTTGCTTAGGCTTGTCTCAGGAGCGTCCACTTCAACGCTTGCTGATGGGGTGGCATGGCTCACAGCAGCATCCTTCATTGCCAGTAGAGTTGGCAATATTTCAGCTGTCCTGGCAGATACCGACTCGTCACTCCCCGATGTACGGATGCCTGTTGTTCTAGTCTAGACATCTGCAGCCGGCGGAGATGGTCGGCCACTTGCATCAGAGTTGGTGGGAGCGGTCACCGGTGCAGCAGCAGTATTGTCGCCTGGTGCCTCATGTACATATGAGATGCCCCCTGTTGACAACTTTGAATGTGGGCGTTCGAGCGGGTGCTTACTGGTATGCTTGGCCCCGCGCATGGTAGTCTTCTTCACCCTGCAAATAAAAAAAATCATATGAGAATGGTATGAAAAAATGAACAAAAATATGTTTGCAATGGTAGAAATCTTAAAAGAATGAAAAACAAGTGGAAAAGCTGGTAGTTGCCATGTAATGGGAACATGAGTTGCCATGTGTCATAGTTAGCAGTTGCCATCCAGCAGCAGTTGCCATGTTAGCCAGCTTGAAGAGTGATAGAAATGTATGTTCTGTCAGGAATGCAATTTGAAACCTATGTGTGGGATGAGCTCACAAAGCCAAAGGTAAAAGATGGCAGTTGCCATTAGGTAGAGTGGTAGTTGCCAGTTGGCCTAGATGCCAGTTGCCATGTAAAGACCAATAGGAGTTGCCGTAAACTAAAAAAATGAAGGAAGAAATCATTTGGAAAAACAGCAGTTGCCGCGTGGAGGACGATAACAGAAGAACATGTGACAAGCTGAACAGTAGCATTGGAAATTCAAGAAAAAATACCACTATGTAAATGAAAGCACATGGATAAACCTACTTCTTGACTGGCTTCCTCAGGTCTGGCAACACGATAGGATCCCCGGTGTTGGTCGTCGTCGTACGAGGAGAAGACCTGGTGGAAGGGGTGTCACCGGCAATGGGGGCACCTTTGTTCAAGCGAGCAGAAACACGGGTTGGCGTTGGTGCCTCTTTCTTCGTAACTGCTCGTCCACCAGCAGTCGGCTCACTACATGTAACAGATGGAGGGAAAAAATGTGGCAATTGTCAGACAACAAACTCATTGTCGCGCTAGACAAAAAATAAGTGCAAGAAATGTATGAGACTGTTCCAAGAAAAATAGACACAGAAAAAAACTAAAATTAAAAGTCAAACCTCCTCCTGGCAGATACGAGATCGGTCCTAGACCTCTTGCCAGGAGAACCCTGCCCAACATCCTCTGGGGCCCTCCTCCTCCTTGATGGCAACACCCCGTCGCCTCTCACAGCCGTATGTTCTTTCACTTTCTCCGGTCGGGGGACATCTGTTGCATCCTTGCCCTTGTTGCCGCCTGTGCGAACTTCAGCATGTTCATCGTCATCGGTGTCATGATGCACATTATCCATGTCGTCGTCGTCATCCTTGCTAAGGCCAGCGTCTCCATCTACATCATCTTGTGTGTCACCGGGCTCTTGGGAACTGTTGTAGTCGTACCGGCCACGGCAACCGGTTGGCTGATGTGCACGTTCTGGGACAAATGAAGTGAACTGCCTCGCAACCGCATCGCTGTCAGAGGCACTGAGGGACGTCCACCCCTCAACCAACTTCTCGAGCAAGCCGGTCATTTCAGATGCAAACTGCCCAATTATATGCTCAACAAGTGCCCTCGCATGTGCACGAAAAACAAGAAGCATCAACAACCACCCATATTGCAGTCTCTTGCGCGACATCAACAAGTAATCCACGGCAAACCATGGATGTAGATATTTTGATTACCTCAGAAGGGCAAGACGGAGCTGAGTGCACGTCCATCCACTTTCCAAAGTTTTGAGGCCCCCCGAACACGCTGTAGTCTATAGCATGCTTGGCCATCAGTTAGGAAAAACAAAAAAGAAATTGTAAGCATGCCTTATAAACCACGGACGGTTGCCTCATGTCAAATTTGTAAGCATGCCATGTGGAGAGAGAAACAAAAACTAACCTGCAGTTTTCCATATGTGGTATCAGTTGCCCTGTCTGCGGCAAGCACAGCCTTGACAGCGTTGGTAGTCCATGCAGAAACAGCAAACTTTTGCGTAGGCGGCGGGCCTCCTACCCCAGTGAAATCCACAGTGGACAGATCAAGACAGTCGACATACATGAGCTGATTTAAAACAATTTTACAAAGAAAGAAATATCAGTTGCCATCATTGGTACTTTGTAGTTCAAAAAAGAGCAGGATAATGTATGATCCAATGATAATCAAGTTGATGTGCATGACAAGAATGGAATAAAAACAAGAAGTTGCATTATGTATATGCTAGTTGCCATCATAGTGTGCTGGCAGTTGCCATCATACTGTGATAGTAGTTGCCATGCTAATATGATGGCAGTTGCCACATTGTCATTATGACAGCTGCCATATTGTCATTATGGCAGTTGCCACATTGTCATTATGGCAGTTGCCACATTGTTATGATCAGGTTGCCATGCATGAATAAAAGTTTGTTATAAAACAGAGTTCACAGAGATATCTGATAAAAAATACCATTAAGTGCAGTCAACAACCCTTTTGGTACATCTTGTTTGCGAAAGCATCATGGAGGAAGTCCGCAATAAACTTACACCAGTTCATGTTCTTCACATTTTTCAGATTCGCCTGCACCACACAAAATTTCAGGGCAAAAAGTTTGCCGCATCTGAAATCAAACGGAAAAAAACATCGGAAACACTGGCAGACATTAGCTTTACACATGACATCGGAGCCAAAAAGATTGAAGGAAAATAAAGTAGTAAAGATGGATCATTCACCAGGATGGGGAAGCATTTGTTGCTTGGGCAAAGAGAAGTGGTCGGCGCAAAAACAGCTGAGATGAGGTACATGAGTAGCTTCATCTTGAAAACATCTCCGTGCGTCGTCATGGCCTGCAGCGAATCTGCTAGTGCAGACATGTTCGGCATGGACTCCAATCCAGGAAACAAACGGGCGAACTGCGCTTCCTCAATCTCATTATTGACCGCGTATGGGACTTTGATATGTCCACGAGGCACACCCAAAGTGCAGAACACGGATTCCTCATTCAACGGAAGTCTTCCACGTCCCGGAATCACAAATTCCCTGGAGGCGGGCTCGTAGATCTCACCAAGCCAGTCGCATACAGGGTTGACAAGGTTCGTGCACCGGACATCCATCAGAGCCTGCATGCCCATCTCAGCAGTAGCTCCCTTTTGATCGTCGGTGAATTTATCAATCAACACAGTCAGACGTTCTTGGGAGGCTCTGTTGCGAATACATTTCTTCTTCTGCAAAAAACAGACACAAAGTGATCAGTTGTTGCCATGTTTTGCAATGTCATGAAAATTTAGTTCATGACAGACGACTGCAAAAGATCTAGGTGCCAACCAATAACATACATCAGGAGGAGGGGGGGCGGTGTGTGTGGACAGTTACCTCATCACCCTCTTTTCTCCGTCCAGTTGCCCGATTACGCTGTGGTGGATCCATGAAATCATCGTCATCATTTTGATGATCGCCACAAGCCATTCTGCTAATGTAGGAACAGACCAAAATGTCAAGATGGAAATGTAAATGCAAGAGGTAAGCATTTGCCACCTAACAGAAAATGTCAACTAGTGAATGCAAAAATATAGCATGAACACACACGCGGCCCCCCTATCATTGTCGAGAACAAAAACATGGCAAGTAAGCACGTTGGTTACGCTATCAAGTAAAAAAAAGTGTACATATGGTAAATGCACTTGAAAACAAAATGTTGAAGTTGCCATGTTAGCCCAAGATAGTACAAAAAAGCAATGAAACCACATCTGAATCAATAACATGAAAAGTGGCACAGTGTGTTCAGATATCACAAAGTCATTGTGGCAAACGAAAAAATTGCGTCCGCAGTACAATGAAGTTGCCACATTGTACTGACTGTAACATGGCAACAGACATGATGTGGTCAGCCAAAAAACTTGCCACATGCAAAAACATATGTATGGCATCTGGCACAATTGGTACGCAAATGTGGTTGCCATATTATGCAGCCAATTTGCCACACTGTCATATCTGCAGTATGGCAATAGACAGTGTGTTCACATTCTAATTGTCACATGATTATACAATCCAAGTGGCAAACAAGCACACTTGATGTGCACATTAGTTGCCGTCCAGTGCAGCTGGATGCTGAAACTGGACTACCGATTGTGTGTTGGGGATATTACCACTAGGTATAAACCGGCTTACTTGGGCCGGGTTAACTTCATTAGTGGTGTAAACAGATGAAGGCCCAAGGCCTGTAGATGGTTAGAACATATAGCCGTAAACCGGCCGCATGTATGGCTTGTGTTGTAAGTAAGGAATAGAAAGATAGCAACCGGAGTACGAGTATGAACCGGTTAGGACTCTATGGACCGACGGGCGCCACCCGTGTATATAAGGGGGTGACCCGGTGGCGGTTCAGGACAGACAACAACAACTCGAGCCTAGGCAAAGCTTGTTTGCTCCCTAGCCATCGAGATCATATCAATTCCACCACAACTAGACGTAGGCTGTTACCTTCATCGAAGGGGCCGAACTAGTATAAAACCCACGTGTCTTTGTGTCCGCTTTAACCCCTTCAAGTAAACTCATAGCGATGGCTCCACGACTAAGTCCTTTCGCTAGGACACCTGCCGTGACAAATCCACGACAGTTGGCGCCCACCGTGGGGCTATCGCACGATAGTTTGACGATCTTGGAGGGCAAGCTCAAGGGACTCGAAGGATATGTAGTGGGCCAGATGACCAAGAGTCGTCGGGGCAGGATCTACATCGATGATGCAGGATGGGGTCCCGAGGCCGATTCGATCGAGTATGGGTACCGGGTCCCCTTTGGCAGCATACACGTCTTCATCGGCAAGATCGGTGAGCCTGGGCCTGAGCCGGACATCTACACCGACCCCGTCGAGACGGCTCAGCGTGCGAGATCTACCCAGGTTAAACCGGCCATGAAGCGTGCCTTCGTTGGAGTCATCTACGGAGGAGAGCGTGAGGACGAATCAGAGCACGGTAGCGAGACCGTCGTCTATTCCGGCGACGAGTCTTCGACCGGAGAGACCGAGTCGCTATACCGGATGCAAGACGATCAGGTGAGGGGTTGTTCCGATGGCGACAGTATTCCGGACCCCCCAGGCCAGATCAACCAGGTTGGAATATTCATGGCTGGCACCCAGGCGGCGAATTATTCTTCGACTGCCGCAGCAATGCTCTCCGGATCCGCAGCGGCAGCGGCAGCAGGGGCAGGTGGCCTTGTGCGCCCGCCGGTTCAAGTTTTGTCTGATCTGTTTGACGCACTAGCCGCGCTTATGGCAGAGGATGATCCGGCGGATCAAGAAGCTCATAATGCAGAAATTGCGAAGGTGAGAGAGCAGATTGTGCAAGCCAAAACGGATCTGGCAGCGGAAAAAGACCGGATGGCTGCAGAGCGGGCCGCTTTGGACGCACAGGCCTATAAACTCATGCTTGACCAGAATGCGTCACAGGAGGTTTTGAAGCGGAAGCACAGATCACGCCTGCCGTTAGGGTTTGACCCCCGAAATCTCTTTCACACTCCAGGAGCTGGACCCAGTAATCCACCGCGGTACCAGGAGACAAACCGGATTGAGGCGCCAGGGCCAGGAGCGACGGTCCAACCTCGCCTGATGGAACCCCCTCACCAAAATATTGTGGTTCCTCCGCCGGTCCAGACACCCCCGGGTCATTATTCGAATCCTATGGATAACCTTGTTGCGGCTGCAACACGGTTAGAGGCCATCCCAGTCGAAGGGGTTTCTCCGCAAGCAGTAGAGACACGCCGGGTTAAGGAGCTTCTCCGGACCGCGCTGATTCAGCAGGAGGCATACTCATACAGCCGTGATCAGATTCATTCTACGCCCCGTCCGAGCCGGAGCTATAGCAGGCGCATAGATGAACCGGCCATATCGAGCAATGCGCAAGGCCGTGAAGCGGTCCGTGGTGATGACCCGGCAGGTGGTGTTGTCGATGCGGTGAACCGGGCCCGGGCACAAAGGGAGGCTGAGTTAGCAGCACAGGATAATGCGGGCCAACTTACACCGGTTCGTTCTGCCACCTTTGCTGGACCAGGAATCACATCCGCTCTAGGAGTGCCTTGCTTGGTCCCTGCTTTACGTAATGTGCGCCTGCCCAAAGATTTCAAGGGTCCACGCAAGGTGCCGAATTATACCGCTGATTTACCCCCTGAAGCATGGATAGAGAGTTATGAGATGGCCATGGAAATGCTGGACGTGGATGAGGCCGCATGTGCAAAATATTTCACCATGATGCTTGAGGGCACGGCTCGTACTTGGTTAAAGAGCCTACCGCCCAATTCTATCAGCTCATGGGCCCAGTTGCGGGCCCGGTTTATACAGAATTTCAAGGATACATGTAAGCAGCCCAAGTCCATAGTAGACCTGGCGGCTTGTGTCCAGGAAGAAGGAGAATCAACGACCCATTGGGTGCGCCGCGTTTCGGAAATTTTGCACTCATCTGACAGGATTAATGCTGACTCTGCGGTCTTAACTCTGGAAGGCAACTGCCGGTTTGAGCCTCTAAAATTGAAATTGGGACGCATGAAGCGGTTCTGTAATGACATGGGAACCCTCATGGCTGCTTTAGTGAAGTATTCCGATTCGGACAGTACCAAGGATCCCGAGCTTAATGATGATGAAGTAGGGAAGGGAAAGAAGAATAGCAACTCCAAACAGCAGCAGAATAAACTAGCGGGTCATGGAAACGGAGGCAAGCGCAAAGCGGACGGCAGCGTGGACTTTGTGGCCAACACTAACGCACAAGACAGGGGGCAGCGGCGCAGAGGTAAAGCGGCAAATCGTAACGGGGCTCCCAATCCTAACGCAAGCCGTTTGAACTATTTGTTGAATCAGCCTTGCCCGAAGCACGGGACGAAGGAGGCGCCGGCTAACCATCTTTGGAAAGATTGTTATATCATGCAGGAGTTCAAAAACTCTAATGCTTTCCGGTATGATCACGGATCAGGTGGCGGTTCAGGATCCGGTTTCCACAGGCCGGATCACGATGGAGCTTCCGGTTCAGGTCGCAATCAGGGCGGTCACAATCACCAGAATAATCAGAACAGCCAGCAGCAGCAGCAGCAGTCGGGTTATCAGAGCCAGCCAAAACAGTTGAACAATGGGCAATATCATGTGTTCACAACTAGTTTGGATAAGCGCGACCGAAAACTCCACAAGCGAGCGGTGAATTCTGTTGAACCGGCCTTACCACGTTTCTTGCGCTGGTCGGAGCAGCCTATCGTGTGGAGCAGAGAGGATCACCCACCCCGGGTTGATAACCCGGGCCAGCTAGCATTAGTGGTAGACCCTCAGGTGGGGGGTTATAAATTCACCAAGTTACTCATGGATGGAGGAAGCAGTATTAACATACTATACTATGAGACATTCCGGCGCATGGGACTAACAGACAAGGATCTCAGACCGTCGAATACGGTATTCCATGGTGTTGTGCCAGGCAAATCTACATATCCTGTTGGTAAGATAGCCCTAGATGTGGCTTTTGGGGACGAGCACGACTCCCGGTCGGAAAAACTAACATTTGAGGTGGTGAAGATCCGGAGCCCGTATCACGCTTTGTTTGGCCGGCCGGCTTACGCCAAGTTCATGGCGCGGCCTTGTTATATCTACTTGCAGCTCAAGATGCCGGGTTACAAGGGGACCATAACGTTTCATGGGAGCCGTAGGGTCGCTTTGGAATGTGAGGAAGGTGATGCGGCTTATGCAGAGTCAGTCTGTGCCACGGAGGAGTTGAAGTATTATAAGGACAATGTTGATCCGGCGGATATGACCCCTTTAAAGAAGCCAACTACAGAGCATGATTCAGATCTGAAGTTCAAATCGGCAGCTGAGACCAAGCTTGTTGACTTCGTGCCCGGCGATTCGTCCAAGCAGTTCACTATCAGTGCCAACCTAGATCCCAAATAGGAAAGCGCGCTCATCGAGTTCATCCGTGAGAATCGGGACATTTTTGCATGGAAGCCGTCTGACATGCCAGGTGTACCGAGGGAACTCGATGAGCACACTCTTAATGTGGATCCTAAGTATAAACCGGTGAAACAGTTCCTCCGCCGGTTTAACGAAGAAAGACGCAAGGCCATTGGAGAGGAAGTGGCCAGGCTTTTAGCAGCTGGGTTTATTATTGAGGTGTTCCATCCAGAGTGGCTTGCTAATCCGGTGCTGGTTCTTAAGAAAAACGGCACTTGGCGTATGTGTGTGGATTACACAGATCTTAACAAAGCCTGTCCGGCAGACCCTTTTGCCCTCCCCCGTATTGATCAGATCATTGATGCCACGGCGGGTTGTGAGCGTTTGAGTTTTTTGGATGCATACTCTGGATATCATCAGATCAAGATGGCGGTTAAGGACCAGGAGAAAACAGCATTCATCACTCCCTTTGGAGCCTTCTGCTATGTATCTATGCCCTTCGGGCTCAAGAGTGCCCAAGCCACCTATCAACGGTGTGTACAGAATTGCCTGCATGAGCAGATCGGCCGCAATGTGCACGCATATGTGGATGATATTGTAGTAAAATCAAGGCAGAAGGAGACACTGGTGGATGATTTGAAGGAGACCTTTGACAACTTGCGAGCTTACAGGATGATGCTTAATCCGGCCAAGTGTGTTTTTGGTGTTCCAGCAGGCAAGTTACTGGGTTTTTTGGTGTCTAACAGAGGAATTGAGGCTAATCCGGAGAAGATTACGGCTATTACATCTCTAGCTAAACCGGAGTGTATCAACGACGTTCAGCGTTTGGCGGGCCGAATCGCTGCGCTGAGCCGGTTTATCAGCCGCCTCGGGGCTGCTGACGAGGCATTTGAGGACCTGAAGCGGCAGTTAGCCAATCCGCCTGTCCTTGCAGCTCCGGTCGACAAGGAGCCACTATTATTATACGTAGCGGCTAATGCTCGGGCAGTTAGCGTGGCCATTGTGGTGAAGCGCAAAGAGGCAGGCAAGAAATATCCGGTTCAGCGGCCGGTTTATTATATCAGTGAGATGTTGATTGAATCCAAGGAAAGGTATCCGCATTGGCAGAAGCTGGTCTATGGTGTTTTTATGGCCAGTCGGAAGTTGAAGCAGTATTTTCAAGGGCACCCCATCACAGTGGTCAGTTCAGCTCCCTTGGGTGATATTATACAGAATCGGGAGGCGACTGGCCGGATTGCCAAATGGGCTATAGAGCTGGGGCCGCACGGACTGAAGTACGTGCCTCGGACGGCAGTGAAGTCTCAAGCACTTGTTGATTTCATCAATGATTGGACGGAATTACAAGCACCAGAGGAGAAGCCGGATCACACATATTGGACTATTCATTTTGACGGATCCAGGCAATTGGAAGGCTCGGGGGCTGGAGTCGTATTAACTTCCCCGCGAGGTGATAAGTTTTGTTATGTTCTCCGCTTAATGTTCCCTTGTACTAATAATGCAGCTGAGTATGAAGCCTTGCTCCATGGTCTGTGGATGGCTAAAGAGATGAATTTAAGCCGAGTTAAGTGTTTTGGTGACTCGGACCTAGTGGCTCAACAGGTGTCCGGCACTTGGGACTCTAAATACCCGCTCATGGCTGCATATCGTCGGAAAGTGGATAATATTGTAGGTTGTTTCAAGGGTTATCAAGTGGATCATGTGGACCGTCGGAAGAATGAAGCGGCGGATGCTTTAAGCCGGTTGGGCTCTCAGCGTAAACCGGTTCCGCCTAACGTCTTTTTGGATGTGTTGCACAATCCGTCAGTCAAGCTCCCAGGTGAAGCGGATTTGGCTATTCCTGATCCGGAGTCCCAATTGGTGGCAGCCCTGTGTGTTATTCCGGATTGGACAGTTCCTTATCTTGCGTACATGACAAGGGGGGAGTTGCCAGAGGATGAGATTCTGGCCAGACAGATAGTCCGGCGATCCAAGTCTATGACGATTGTCAATGGTGAATTACATCATTGCAGTGTATCAGGGGCGTTTCAACGTTGTGTTTCTCCTGAGGAAGGCTGTGAAATCTTAAGAGAAATCCATGAAGGGGATTGTGGGCACCATGCCGGTTCAAAGTCTCTGGTTGCAAAGGCGTTTCGTCACGGGTTCTACTGGTTGACAGCGCATGCTGACGCGGAGGACTTGGTTAAACAGTGTGAGGGATGTCAGAAATTTTCAAGGCGTGCTCATGTGCCGGCTCAGGAATTGAGGATGATCCCAATAACATGGCCGTTTGCAACTTGGGGGCTAGACATGGTTGGACCTTTTAAAAGGTCCAAGGATAAGAAAACTCACCTTTTGGTGGCAGTTTGATAAATTTACCAAGTGGGTTGAAGCGGAGCCTGTCAGCAAGTGTGATGCAGCAACAGCGGTACAGTTCATCAAGAAGGTGATTTTCCGGTTTGGTTTTCCACACAGTATCATTACTGATAATGGTACCAATTTATCCAAGGGCGCTATGAAGGAGTTCTGTGAACGAGAGCACATCCGACTTAATGTGTCGTCAGTGGCACACCCCCAGTCCAATGGACAGGCAGAACGAGCTAATCAGGAAATCTTGCGAGGCATCAAACCCCGGCTTTTTGTCCCATTGCAAAGAACACCAGGATGTTGGGTTGAAGAGCTACCATCTGTATTATGGAGTATCAATACTACGCCAAACCGGTCCACAGGATACACGCCATTTTTCATGGTCTATGGAGCAGAGGCAGTTCTCCCTAGTGACATCCGGCACGATTCGCCTCGTGTGGGAGCTTATGTTGAGGCAGACAATGAGACAGCACGACAAGATGCTTTGGACCTATTGGACGAGGAGCGTGATATAGCGGCTGCCCGTTCGGCAATTTACCAGCAGGATCTTCGTCGCTATCACAGTCGCCGGGTTAGAACCAGAACTTTTCAAGAAGGAGATTTGGTGCTTCGATTCATCCAAGATCAAACGGATATGCACAAGTTATCCCCACCTTGGGAGGGACCTTTCGTAGTCAGCAAGAATCTGCACAACGGGCCGTATTATCTGATTGATATTCGAGAGCATCAAGACTCACGTACATCAGAAGAGGAGACCGGCAGACCGTGGAATATAGCTCATCTTCAGCCTTACTATACTTAAGCCATTGGCTTTATCTATGTACATATCATGACAATGTATATATTATCTTTGATATCTCAAACCGGAGCCTCAGCTGAAGCGGGGTCTCTGTCTGTCTCATCATGCGAGGTTACACGGAGTGGTTCTGTTTAAAGCGGCCTCCGGTTTACCCCTTGATATTTGTTTTTATATATCACTGGGGGCCTTGGTCGTGTCCGAACCAACGAACACCCTTTGATAGGCGACAGCCACCAGATCATTTGGGGACTTGGTCAAGTCTGAACCAGTCACGCCTCTTGGTCGGCCTAAGGCCACAAAATCATTTGGGAGCATGGTCGGGCCCGAGCCATTGCTACGCCTCTTGATCTGGCATATATGCCACGAGTCATTCGGGGACCTGGCTGACCTGAATCATTGTCACTCCTATTGGGGGCCTTGATCCTGTCCGACCATGGTAATGCCATCTGAACAGCTCAGTATAGCATATTTTTGCAAATGGTTTTTATTATTACTTTTGCTTCCATGTTGTTTTCATGGTTTGTTCGTTTTTTGTTTTTGTTGGATTTCTTTATGTCAACAAGTATATTTTTTCTGGGTCAGCCAATGATTTTTGATCCCCCTTCTAATCCGGAGGATTTTGCCCGGTTTACCTTTTCCCTGTTCACATCATGGAGTAACCAGGGGGCTCGTATTAAGTCAGTACGGTTTGTACGGGGGCTACTTTCTCCCTTTTTGACGGTAATGGTTTATAAAAACCACCGCTTCAGGCTTGGATAAAGCCAGCCTTATGCCCAAACATGTTCAAATTTTTTCTGATTGCAGGAAATATGAGTTAAAGTTTTTCAAGCAAAAGCCTCAGTACTTATGCACGAAGGCATATTCCAGGCAGAAGTTTTAATTATCCTATTACAAGGCAGCATGGTGCCCAGACAAAATCATTGTTTTTGTGGAAGGATGTTGCAAATAGCTCTTCAAACCGGCTTCCGGTTCAAGCCTGCTCCTCATCCTCCGCCGCTTCAGCTTCCTCGTCTCTACCCATTGGCTGGAAATCAACAGTGGTCCAGTCGATTCCCATTAAAGCTTGGAAAACAGCCTCTTCATGGATCAGGGAAGACGGTTCAATATCAGGGGCGTAAGTGTGCTTACGGATTGGAGGAATCAGATTCTCCGCTTCAACAGTTGGGCCAGGCACTCGCTTGTTTTGATTATTATATTGCGCTTGATAATGTGTCAGATCTGCCTCTTCAGCTAGCTGGCAAGCTAGAGGGCGCACTGCACGGTTTATGGCCCTTAGATCTTCTTCGTTGAACTCAGAGCCATCTTCTTTCAGACTGGGATAGCCTTGAGCTGCTTCCACAGGATCAAAGTCGGGCACCCATGCCTTTGCCCGGATTAAGGCGTTGATGGCTCCGGTTCGGGCAGCGGATTTTTTCAGCTCCTCAATCCGGGCTGGAAGCATTGACAGCTTGCTAAGAGTGTCCTGGATTAAAGAGGGCGCCGGGTTGTTGTGAGATGCTGTGGTGATGATCCGTTGGGCTCCGGTATACAGTTGTTCTACCAAGGTGTAGGCAGCTTTCAATTTCTTCCGCACATCATTTCCTAAGTGCCCAATACGTGTGCCTACAACAAGATTGGAATGGTCTCAAACCGGACTTACGATACAGCAGATTCAAATTCATCACAGAAGTTACAAGGAGCTTACCAAAGATTGCAGCAGTCATGGAGTGTATTTGCCGTTGTACGGCCGTCAGTTCATCCACCACCGGTTTAAGGGCCGCTTCAGCATTTTCTGCTCTTTTGGTTAAACTGGCCTTCTCAGTGGCCCAGTCAGACCGTTCTTTCTTGAAATTTTCTTTCAGCCGTTCAGCAGTGCTTAAAGCGCTGGTTAATTCTTGCTTGGCCTTATCTGTTTCAGCTTGCTGGGTCTTCAGGGCCTCCTACAAATCGGCAATCCGGTCTTCCTTGATTTTAATCTCAGCCTGCATACAGATGGCATTTTCAAGCTTTACACAGGCGAGCCAAGAAATTGAAGTATCAACCACATAACAAAGTTATATGCCTGATACTTGGGGGCTAATGTACCTTCAATTTTTTGTATATTGTTCGATTACAAAGTCCCAAGCTCAATACAAGTATTCAACTTGGCACTTGGGGGCTAATGGCTATTTGATCAAGTCATGTTCTAAGGACAGCTTTTTATTTTTTAGCCCCGGTTTGCTTATGCTAAACCGTCCTTCGAGGGTTATGCCGACGGATTTCACAAACTATATTCAGGATTAAGTCCCGGTTTGACCAAAGTCACAAACCGGCCCTTGGGGGCTACTGGGATGAATACAATGGCAGGAAAGAAAGATGGAATTTACCTCAAATTTATCCCTCATCATTTTGACCAGACCAGCTTCACAGTCACGGCTAGTATAAAGCCGGTTTAAATAGCCAGAGTGAAGATCTTGAGCATTCAGAGCGGCGTATGTTTCTAATTCAACATCCCATTTTCCTTTGTTCAAAGGGGAAGAATCCTCTTTGATGGTATGCCTGGTAAGGGTGGCAGGATTCCCGGGTTTAGAACGGCCTACACCAGTAATCACAACATCATCATCTTTTGACTCGCCGGTTTGGTTTGGTGTGGCCGTTTTGTCAGCAGGAGTGTGGGATTTTTCAATCTGGACAGAGCTGGCAGGCGGATCAGCAGACGCTGGAGTATTAATAAGACCTTCTTCAGGGATAACGTCGTCTTGCAGAGGAGGATCATTGGGGATGTCTTCAGAAGTAAACATTTCACGATCTGGCGCTTGGTTATGTTCTGGGGCCACATTTTCTTCAGCTGCTCTATCCAGGCGGGCCTTCTTGCTTGGCTTCGGTTTAGCCCTGAAAGAAAAATAAAAATTAAGGAAAAGTGTAAACCATTGCGTAGTATACTGGAAGCATATGTTCGGTTTAACTTACCCAGCAACTGTTTTCAAAGGTGGTAGCTGGGTGGCCGACGATTCACCAGATGATGAATGAGAAGTGACCTGATAATCGGAGTCGGATGGATTAAGAGGTTGACGGAAGAAACCCGCTTTACGATTTAAATCAATAAAAAGGTCGGAGACCTTGGAGCGGCGTTTTCGAACCGGACTGTTTGGTAAACCGGCAGAGGTAACTACCTGGCCACTGTGCCGGGTTGTGCGGCGAGCTTCGTGTTGCTGGGTCTTCATAAGAAATTGGAAATCCAGATAAGCAAGAGGATGAGAAAATTTAATTTTCCGGTTTGCCCGACGAAATTTTGGCAAAGGCAGGATTTCTGAATCAGAAGAGAGAATGGTTACCTCAACAAAACTCGCGTTGCTGGCTTCAGCGTCATCCTGGCAAGCATTATCATCAATAAGGCGTGTAAAAAGCAAGCCAAGTGAATCAAGTTCTACCTCAAGATCCGGATTACCCACATCATCGTCAATGGCTGGGTCAGATGAAGCGGTGGTTTTTCTCTTATGAGCTGGTTTCTTGATAACCTTGGTCTTGGGCCGGGTTGGCCGTCCTGCCTTCTCCGTTTTGTCTTGAGGAAGTTTCTTACTCCAAAACGGATTATCACCCTGGATCAGCAGTAATTAAACATTGAACGTATAAAATAGTAAACCGGTTCAACAATAAAGCAATTAAAATATTACCGCTGGCGGTTTGTTGGTGGTGCAGTAAGGAAGCAGACCGGTTTGAGCACAGAGGTGCTCCGGTTCATTCAACATCTTTTTCACAGATTCTATGACTTCGTCCTTAGGAAGTTGGATTTTAGTGTGTCGGAGTGGGCCATCGACACAATCAGTATACTCACACATCAAATTTGGGTGCCAGCTTAGAGGCAAAATGCTCCATGATATCCAGCAGCGTGCAAGGTCTATTCATGTTAAACCATTGGCCATGAAGGCCCGGAGCTTGGACAGTTGAGGAGCATATTTAATTCTCTCCTTGGCGCTTAGCCTCTGTGGAAAAGGGTGAGTGTTGCTGAGCCGTTCCGGACGGAAGCCAGGCAAGGGATTTTCATTGGCAGGAGATGTATCCTTGCAATAAAACCAAGTTACGTTCCATTCTTTGGGGTGCGTATGGAGTTTGACGTGAGGGTAGGTGATTTCTTTCCTCTTCTGAATGGCCATACCGCCCAGTTCGGTATTAGGGCCGTCAGTGAATTCAATACGACGGTTCAGATGAAAGAGATCCCTAAATAACTCGACTGAAGGCTCCTCTTGAAGATATGCCTTAGAAAGTACTTGAAAATGACAAAGATTGGTGACGGAGTTGGGGCCGATATCCTGTGGACGGAGTTGAAAGTTGGCTAACACATCCCGATAAAATTTGGAGCCGGGCGGTTTGAAGCCCCGGGCCATATGATCTGTGAAGACCACGACCTCTCCTTCCTGGGGCTTAGGAGGACATTCATCTCCAGGAACCCTCCAATGAATCGTGTTTTTGCTATCCAAAGTGCCAATCAGGACTAGATCGTTCAGCTGTGATTCTGTGACACGGGAGGGAACCCAGTTGCACTCATACACTTGTTTGGCCATGACGAGATCTACAAGAAATAAGTGATCCGGTTCAAGAATATGCCGGATGAAACGGTGTTGATCTAATTATGGTAAACCGGAGGCAGTACTCATAAACCGGTCTTCTACAACGCAGCATCAGATGGATTCTGGCGGTTCAACCAGGGGACTAATGACATATATACCGGTCTAGCAATTTTTTCTCTATGGTGAAGTTAAACCGCCTGGCCTAAGCATCGGAAGCAATTGAAACTATGGATAACTGGTTATGCAGAAACAAGTTTCACAAAATTATGTTACAGCCGCGGATCTACAGCAAGCTCATAAAAACAGAAAATATTTCGAAGACTAAGGCGGAAACAGAAGTGAACCATCGAGCAGATATGTGCAGGAGATTTATGAGCTTGGATGAGAAATAGTAAGCGGATACTAAAGGGATCGTTATTAAGCACAGCAAGAGTTCACAGATGCATTCAAGGACAGAGAACATCCATGAACACGCAATCAACATAGCAAGAACACGGAACCCTAAAGAACAGATCTAGGTTAAGAAGGAGAGAGGACTTGCCGGGAGCGGAGAAGATGCGGAAAGACGCCGCAACACTCTGGTACGTTCAGGTTGATGCAGCGGCCCGAGACGAGGCAGAGGTCGACGATGGTGGCGGAGCTGCAAAGCCGGTGACGTGAGGAAGAAGAAGAAGAAGGGACGAAGGGGAAGAGAAAGGAAATGACCCTTCGGTTTTATTTATAAGGCAGCTGAGCTAGGTCAAACGCGCGAATCCAGGAGCTGTCATTAAGAGGGCGTTATGAATTTCATGATGACGTCATGCCGGTTTACAGTAACCAAAACTGATGACGTCATGCCGGTTTACAGCAACTAAAAATAATGACGACATGGAGATTTGCCAATTAACAGAAGATATCCAAGACGTAAGATGGTGTGAAGGATTGACATGAACCAGTTCAAATCAATCTGGGGCCTAATGTTGAGGATATTACCACTAGGTATAAACCGGCTTACTTGGGCCGGGTTAACTTCATTAGTGGTGTAAACAGATGAAGGCCCAAGGCCTGTAGATGGTTAGAACATATAGCCGTAAACCGGCCGCATGTATGGCTTGTGTTGTAAGTAAGGAATAGAAAGATAGCAACCGGAGTACGAGTATGAACCGGTTAGGACTCTATGGACCGACGGGCGCCACCCGTGTATATAAGGGGGCGACCCGGTGGCGGTTCAGGACAGACAACAACAACTCGAGCCTAGGCAAAGCTTGTTTGCTCCCTAGCCATCGAGATCATATCAATTCCACCACAACTAGACGTAGGTTGTTACCTTCATCGAAGGGGCCGAACTAGTATAAAACCCACGTGTCTTTGTGTCTGCTTTAACCCCTTCAAGTAAACTCGTAGCGATGGCTCCACGACTAAGTCCTTTCGCTAGGACACCTGTCGTGACAAATCCACGACAGCAACTATCAAAGTGTGGTAACTATCACAAATAATTCAGAAAAAAATTAGATGTCACAGTGAAAAAGCATGTGTGTGGTTACTATCATAGTAATTCAGCAAAATTCAGTTTGCCACATGGAAGAGCGTGTGTGTGGTAACTATCATAGTCATTCAATAAAATTAGTTGCCCCATGTGAAAGCTTAAATGTGGCAACTATGACAGTCATTTTCAGTAATTTGTTGCCGGAAAGGAAAACACGTTTGTGACAACTATCACATTTGTTCAGGGAGTTTAGTTGCCACACATTTGTTCACGTTCAGTCATTCTACCAAGTTCGCCTCATACTACAGTTTCAAAACCCACTAACTAGATCTAGATTTCAATGACAACTACTTCGACTTCAAAATCACCCTCAAAATTCTCGCACGAACTGACTACAAACACAAATTCGAACCAATGTGCATCAAAACAAACCGAGGGACACCTCTCAAATCCATACGCAAGACTAGTGCGTGCCTCCGAACAGGCATAACCACACCGACGATGCCGCCGCCGTGGCGGCGATGAAACTGCTCAGTGCCACCAAAAACGGCTAGCAGACAACTTCGGCGCCGACGGGAACGCCAACGCAACGCCGAATCGCTAGAATCTCTACGAATCGATCTAGGAATCGAACAGGGAGGGAAGGGGGAAAAATGCAGGAAGGGGTTGCAAGAGATGTAGCGAGCATTACCTTCAACCCGCAGGCGCTCCGGCGCAGCCGCTCCGTTCCAGCGAGCACCACCGACGGCCGCGAACGCCGTCGATTCTTCCGCCTCCGCCGTCGCCTTCTCCCCTCGCCTTCTCCTCCAGTGGATTGAAATGCGAGTGGCTTGTGCCAGTAAATGCGTGCGGCAGGGTAAATGAAACCGTGAGGGAGAGGGGACTGCGGTGTGCGACGTGTTTGACGTCAACCGCGGTCGGAGCGTGGCGTGCGGGCGCATTGCGGTTCCACCGCACGTCTCCGAGTGACAACCGCTAACCGCGGGATGACAACCAACGTGCGGGCGACCCGACTCGCACACCGCACACGAGCCTCGTCCTACGTGGCGCAGAAAACCGGCCGGTTTGTTCCAAGATTCGTGCACAAAGCTGCCAAAGGAGATGCTTGCGTGTGGTCGGGATGGTGAACGCCCATACGTGTGGGCGTTAATATTTCCGTAAAAGTTTACTCTTGAACATGACGAAATGGTCGAATTTTGGCATTACCGCAAATCATCGACTGCTAGGGATGAAGGCGTTTTCTGATACACTGGTCAAACTTGACAAGTGCAAACAGCATCTGAACAAGAGAGAAGTCAACGCATGCATCAAACCAAAAATATCGATCGGGTTTGTCCTAGCGCCTTGTTGGTCGCCTGAGAACCGAAACGGTGCAGCGCACGACGAAGCAGTCTCGGTGGATGTACTTCCCCGGATCTGCACGGCTCGCGAAATCGTAAAAGCCATGTTCTTGGCCCTTGTTTAGGAACTCCGAGCACTTCTTCTTCCACACAGCCGCCGACGGCTTGCCGGACTTGTCGAGCAGCGTGAACGCAAACTTCACCCCGACGCGCTCGATGGCCTGCAGCTTGCTCAAAAGCACGAGGTTGAGCGATGTACTCCACGGGGAGAAGCGCACGGCCCAGACGTACCCGCCGACGGCGAAGGTGTCGGACTGGAAGGACTCCCCGACTCCGGCCATCGTACGAGCCAAGGAGTAGTCTTCGACCTCGAAGTCGAAAACTCTTCTTGCGGCGACAGTGAGGCTCATCCGGTTTGGCTTAGCCATTAGAGAGAAGGTAAAGGTTGTTGGGCTGAGCCATAGACTGCGCTGGTGGAGCACTATAAATAGGTGATGTGGATACTACATGAACAAGTCGTCGTGTACTGCGGCGCCAACGAATGGGAGCGTCCGCCTCTTGGGGACTCGCGGACAGCTGGTTGCTCGGTTGACAAGGAGCCCGAAATCATAAAGGGCGACGAAGTTTGACTCGTAGCTCAAAATATTAACTCTGATTTGCAATTTTTGGGTTGGATGTTCGACGCTCAAAACATTGACTTGAGTACAGGCTTTGGAATTTCATTTCAAATTCAGAACCTCCACTCGGAAATGTACACATCTCACGTTTGAACTTGGAGTCAAGCTCAATGTTTGGGATTTTGAGTACTTTCCTCAAAAAGCAGATAATTCAGATTCCCGTTAGAATAGATGATGCACGCAACTACCATAAATTGAGCAATGGAACAAAAATTGAGTTTAGATGCGCAGAAGTTAATGGAACGGATTTGTCCTAGTGCCTTTTTGGTCGTCTGAGAACAGAAACGGTGCAGCGCACAGCGACGTACTTCCCGAGATCCTTCTCGCTCATGAAACCGTCGAAGCCCTCCTCCTGGCCCTCGAAGAAGAACTTTGAGAACTTCTCCCGCAGCGCGGCGGCCGGCGCCTCGCCGGACTTGTCGAGCAGCGTGAACCCGAACTTCACCCCGACACGCTCGCCGGCTTGCATCTCGCTCAGCAGCGCGAGTTTGAGCGATACACCCAGCGCGGGCGCGAGGCGCACGGCCCAGTCGTACCCGCCGACGGTGAAGGCGTCGGACTGGAAGGACTCCCCGGATCCGGCCATCTCTCTGGCCATGGAGTAGTGTTCGACCTCGAAGTCCAAAACTCTGCTCGCGGCGACGGTGAGGCTGAACATCGGAGAGCAGGGAAGTTTTTTTTTCGTAAATGGGAGGGTTGTTGAGCTGCTGTCGATTGCGATAGATAGCACTATAAACAGGTGTATTTTCATTTTTGTTTACTTACATGAATTTTGCCGCACGAACCAAGGAGGAACTCCTCGTGTACTGCTTCGTCACCGCGGTGTAAATATGCCAACGAATGGAAGCCGGCGACCCTTCGGCACTCGGGACCAGCTGGTTGCTTGGTTGACGAGGAGCCGAAACCACAAAGAGCGACAAAGTCTGACTCGAAGCCCAAGAGTTGACTCAGGTTCTCATTTTGGGCTGGATGTTTGAAGTAGTACTACTCTCACACGTACTCCTATTTACATTCAAACATACAGCCCAAAAATTGAAACCTCCACTCGGAGATGTAAATTTCAAGTTTTCTTTTTTAGAAAAATAGGAGAGTTTAAATTTCTCAGGCTATGTGTTAAATGACGCGCACAACTACCATAATTTTGAGAAATGAAGCTGAATTTCAAGTTTAGAAACGCAAAAGTCTGCAAAACTAAGAAATTTGCATGTTCACAAACAACACTTGCAAACACAGAGAGCGACAAAGTTTGACTCGAAGCCCAAGACATTGACTCAGGTTCTCATTTTTGGGTTGGATGTTTCAAGTAGTACTACTCCCATCACGGGACACGGGAGAATATCAAATGCTACCATCATTTAAGTTACTAGAACAATGCCCGTGCATTGCAACGGGATATAAATATTGTAGAAGTTAGTATGTTAGCTTGTGATTTATCTGTGCATAATATGCAATTTGTGTAAATAAATGTTCATCAAATTTTGTTCGTGATTTAATGATTTACCTGCCCATAGTATACGATTGTGTAAATAAATGTTCATCCAATTATGTCATGATTTACCTTATATTTTGATCACAACTTTGGTAAGTAAATTAAATTGGAATTATTTCAGACGGTAAGTAAATTAAGATGATTGCTTATTATATGGGAAAGGTTGGACGAAGGGGTGCTGGGAAGAAAGGTGAAACGGGAACTTATGTTATTTTTAAGTAGTAGAGATAGTAGAGATACCATGATACTAGTTTGAAAAATCCAACCTTAGATTTGTTAAAAATTTCAAAAAAAATGTGAATGTTCAACACATATATGTCTACCTCCCCTAAAAAATTCAGATCAAAATGTGAAATACACAAAGAGAAACAAAAAAGAGAAATCCAACATGAATAGTATCAATAAAGACAAACGGATGAATAGTGTAAAAACGGCACTATTCACATCCAGATTTGTCTTTTTTGTTTCTCTTTGTATACTTCACATTTTGATCTGAATTTTTTATGGGAGGTAGACATATATATGATGAACATTCGTAACTTTTTTCAAAAAAAATTGACACATCTAAAATTGAAAATTTTCAAACTGGTATCATGGTATCACTTGAATGATGGTATCACGTGATATTCTCCCCTCTCATCACATAGTATTTCAAGTTTGAAGTAGCAACTTTCAATTAAAATTTGAAAACCTCCGCCTGGAAATGTAAGTTTCATGTTGGGGATTTTAAGTTTTATTTTTTTGGAAAAAAGAGGAGAATTTAAATTTTCTCAGGCTATGTGTTCGATGACGCACACATTTACCATAATTTGGAGAAATGAAGCTGAATTTCAAGTATAGAAACACAAAAGTTTATAAAACTAAGAAATTTCCATGTTTACAAATAACACTAGCAAGAATAGTGCCCTCTTATTCAAGTGGCTTCTAAGCAATGTTGCTTCGAAATAGACACTTCCAAATTCTTTGCCAAGGTTCTCTCTCTATGGTTGGCGCCGTGTAACGCCCCGGACAAATCCACCGGTTACTGGCCGTTACTCCTGACGGGATCTAGACTAACCCCATAGATCAATACTAGTTTTTCCTGCACTTTTTTCCCCTCACTCGTGCACATCTGGGATCAACTTACCAGTTGTTCACTCATCCTAAAATTGATATAAGCCGAGTATGCTTAACTTTGGAGTTCTTTCTGATTGACTCCCGAAAAAGAAGGAATTCTTTGTTGACATGACTAGTCTATCATCCCTAATAAGCCAGGCTCTCACATGCCGTGTCTTGGTGAAATTGTCTCCTCAAATCAAAGTTTTCAGCCCCGAACGTAGCATGCACGACAAATTCCTACTCGTCCAGCCAGGGGCGAAGCCAGAATTTGAACATAGGGGGGGGGGCGAAAAGGCAAAATGATCAACTAAGACATAAAAAGTTGATATCTAGATGAGCTTTAGCAAAACTGACATAAAAACCACAACATATCGAGTGTCAATATAGCGTCTGTTTAATATATTTCCTGGTAGACAAATCTTCATTTGATATGAATTTTGGTGTTTTCTACCACATGTGCAACGTATGGCAACATATGTTTGTCTATAAAAACGAAAGTGCATTCATATTACTATATAAACCAAGGAATTTATTGTTGGTATGTTCTATTTTTTAACAATCACCGGGGGGCCTGGTGTGTTCTTTTAACTGTATGTAGGTACTACTCATTTATTGTTGTTCAAGCGCTCTTACTGGTTTGAAATCTTAAGGCCATCCGCTTGAGAAAAATTGTTGCTTGCCTACAAGTCTTCGCACCCGGGGCCCTACCAACTTACTAGATTAGAGGAAGTAGTGTCCCTAAGAACCAGCACCCCAGAACCCAATCGTTGTTGAGCCCTTGATTCAATCTGAAGAACTTGGCACTAATCTTGCCATCGCGTACGGACGACGGGAAACCCTGACCTCGCCGTCCCGAGTGATTGCCCTTCTCCGACCCTTATTGCTCAACAGGAGAGCGGACGACTAACGTGTTCCACTCATTGAACAGGGGCTATGAACGGTCCGTGACCCCTGGATGTCGAAGGCGTCCTTGGGGTGATCTGATAGTTCCTACGGGTTGGAGACTGAGGGTTAGTCCAAGATGTGGAACAACAGAGTTTTTTTTTAGAGAAACATTATTGTTATGGGGATGTACATGCGGTAGAAAAATTATGCCAATCCATTGGAATTGATAGAATTATAGATGTCTTTGATTTCCACTTGAGACTGGGTATCAATGGACCGTCATTAGGATCTATTTTATTGATAATGACATCTCTTATGTCAATAAGACCAAATAGATGGATATTAAATTATAGGAAGTGCTAGGAAGTGAAATATAATGAAATGGAGCCGCTCTGGGCTTATTCCTTAGATACGTTAGTGTTTCTTCTCCGAGAAAAGAAGTTGACGACTCGTAGGCCTTCCACCTCCACGTGACATTGCTCCATCGGGCTTCCGCCCATTGCGGAAAATGTTCCATTGCCGCTTCCCGTACGAGTCAGGGCTGTGCCTTAGTCCCAGTCCGGGCCTTGGTAAGCTATCACCTCACCAACTAGCTAATCAAACACAAGCCCCTCCTTGGGCAGGGAGCCGATAAGAACCTACGTCAGAGATCCGTCTAATCCGGCCCCACGAACGAATTTGAGAAGGATCGAAGCACGAAAAACTAACCTAAAGAAGAAGCACCGCCAGTGCCGTAGCCAGAAACTTCCCACGCCCCGGGCCAGCCTTTGGGCTACAGTGAATATTGTAGCTACAGTACGATAATATTGCTACAGTCAACATTGTGTTCACTTGCTACGCCCCAGGCCATGGCCCGGGTAGCCTGGGGCTTGTCTACAATATTTTCCTCGTTGGGTCTTCCCACGCCCCTGAGCACCGCCATCAGTCCAAGGGCCCGCCTCTACATAGATGACTTTTCCTCGTTGTCTGACAAAACCCGTGGAATTTGAGCTTTCAATTAAAATTTGATTCTCCTACCATCCAACAGTCCTAGCGCCCGAGATTGCCAAGATACAATCTCAATTCTTGAAATTCCATACTCACATACTGTCGTCCAAATGACGTGACGCATCCGAACGGCGTGCTATTGAAAATTTGGATAGAATTACATAAAGCAAGCCTGTCGATCTTCTTTTTGGAAATCAAGTTCGTGGAAATTTACCGTTGCTTCTTAACCCCAAATCATTCGTACGCAGCAGTACTAGCTGCTTCTCAGAGCAGAAGGCACGCTCGGGTCTCTACAAGCCAGCCACCAGAATATCGCCGCCTAATCGTGCCGTCCCCAAATTACTCTCCACTAACCCCGAATATACCCCGGGACGGGACGGGACGGGCGGGTCGTATCCAGCCGGCTGCCTGTGTGGGAACCGCCTGTGTGCCGAAGAAATTAGAGCAACGCGAGACGCGACGCGACGCGCCCAAGCAGAAAGAAACAGGGGCAGGAAGGAATGCCGACCCCAAATCCAGGCGTCGCCCGGATTTTAATAGAAAAAGGCACGCCACCCAGACGCCAGACCCAACCAAACCAGACCATACCCCAGTCGTAGTGGTGGAGCAGAGCAGTGCAGAGCCGGATCGGCCGTAGTCGTACTCGAGCGACTAGCGTAGGCGTAGCGAGCACCACCAGACCAGCAGCAGCGGGCAGCCGAGCCGAGCCGGGGCGCGCGTGAGAGGAGGAGGAGAAACCAAAGCAGGCGTCCGCCCCCCATCCCCTTCCCCCTCCCCCTCCCCTCCCCTCCCGCTTTCCCACCCAGGCAGGCCAGGGGCCAAGGGAGGGAGCCCAAACAAAAAACCACCAGGGGAAGAAGGGAAAGACACACGCCACTGTGACCAAACCCTAGGCCGGCCGCGATGCGCAAGGCGAGGCCGCCGCAGCCCCAGCCGCAGCCGTCGCAGCAGTCGCCGGAGATCCGGTACCGCGGCGTGCGGAAGCGCCCCTCGGGCCGCTACGCCGCCGAGATCCGGGACCCCGCCAAGAAGACGCCGATCTGGCTCGGCACCTTCGACTGCGCCGAGGACGCCGCCCGCGCCTACGACTCCGCCGCCCGATCCCTCCGCGGGCCCACCGCCCGCACCAACTTCCCGCCCTCCTCCGCCACGCAGCCGCCGGCGAGGCCCCCTCCCCCCGCGGCCGCGGCCGCGGCCGCCACGTCCAGCCAGAGCAGCACCGTCGAGTCCTGGAGCGGCGGCGGGCCCCGCGCCCCCGCCAGGGCCCGCAGCGCCGCCCGAGCGGGCACGGCCAAGGAGGGGGAGGAGGACTGCCGCAGCTACTGCGGCTCCTCGTCCTCCGTCCTCCTCGAGGAGGGCGCGGACGACGCGGCCGCCTCCCGCTCCCCGCTGCCCTTCGATCTGAACATGCCGCCCCCGCAGGAGGGGGCGCTTGACGCCGAGGCCGATCAGATGACCTGCCGGTACGACACGCTGCTCCGCCTCTAGCTCCACGACGACGAGAGCAAGGATTCGTGGGAGGGGAACTGGGAAAAGGAACGAGAAAAGCGCTTGCCCCCGCTCCGCTCCGGTCCGTCTTCCGATGATCTCGTGGTGTTCTCTCTTTGCTAGAAATGGATAATTCTTGCCACTTTTTTTTTCTTACTTTCTTTCCTTCTTCTTTTTTTTTCTTCTTACCACTTTGATTCGATATGTGAATAATTGAGTCATGTAAGCTGCGAGCAAGGAAATCTGAGCTTTTCCTTATCTTTCTCTGTGGTATTTCAAGAGTGATTTGCTGCTGTTGTTGTTTCATTAATTGGAAAAGGGTAATCGAAGGAATGAAGAGAAAGTATTTACACACATGTGGCCGGTGATTGCCACCGCTTCATCATTTCAAATCTGTATGGCTATTGCAAGTGCTGAAATGCAAATCATCACATGTAGCAAGCATCATGAATACTAGGATTGTCTCAAAGTTTTAAGATGCACAAATGCTGAAATGCAAATTATCATTATCTGAATAGTTGTATATGAATTAGAGATCAGTTCTATACATGGTGATGCAACTGCTACTTGCTACTGCTGTCTCATCTAAGTTTGTGTATCTAAGCTAAATGAAGAATACGTAGCATGGTCACAAGTGCCTGAATTGTTAAAGGTATGTGTGCATTGCAATTGCAAGTTTGATGGATAGCATTATCTGAAATTTCTAACCGAAATGTTGATTTTTGCAGCGTTTCTTCTTTCAAGCTACCAGTGTTACTTTAGAGAAAAGGCTGCCGATGTTATATCAATGGTTTTGCGTTTTGCTGTTCCTTCGAAGCACTCGTGTATAAGAGCCATTGCTTCACTGGATCATATTTTGTAGGCTTGAAGCAATATCCTTTGAATAACCGGGATGAGAATGTAGACCCTTTTGTCAAGTGCAGACTTGCAGGTGCATATAGTTTTGGCTGTCACATTCGGAGGAGCCACAGACGTGTTATGCTCAACCTTGTGCTTGACCACCATTCTCCTCATATGCACAAATACATGTACATTTCTCCTCCTCCTCATTGTACTTGTTCCTCATGATGTGATTTGTGCACTTCAAAGCAGGAGGTTGAAGTGAAATTGGGGTGCCCTAGCTGATTGCACTGTAAGGTGGATGCAACTGTCCCTTTTTGGTATCATTAATTTGCTACACTTGTGTAGTTTCTTCTCCAGGATTGGGACAATCGGCCATGTCCATACCCTGCTTGGAAACATACAGGCATACAGAAAACTCCCATTGGAGATAAAACATTGTTGACTTGTAGTAGTTGGAAATTTCTTCCCGTGTTGACAGGCCCAAGAAAGGGTAAACCAGGATATGCATATACCGAGGCATTGACTTGGACTTCATTTGTTTATGCTGTGTTCTTGACCTTTCTGCTGGTCCTTGAAAAGCCAGAATTAGTAGTGTGGGAGAACCCCTAGCGCCCTTGTTGGTGCAGACTTTTCTCTTCACTCTGTTTGCTGCAGGCTTTTCAGTTGAACAGCTGAATCACAGGGTATACACTGCGTTAGGATTATTAACTTTGTCCTTTGTTTGACATGTTTTTGGACAAGTAGATTCTGTTAACTTTTACCTTGACTTGACTGGCTAACAAGAATCCGCTGCTCAATCTATTCCCGGCGGTTGGCAGGAGCTCTCTCGACCGTTCCACTCTCTCAATTAGGAAAGAACCGGTTTGCCTCTAACGTACGAATGAATACAGTGGCAACTGGCAAAACAAAAAGTTTCGTTGGAAGGATTCCCTGCTCTGAACTCCAAAAGGCCAAAGCTGTCAGACGAAGCTGAAAACGGGCAATTTCCTCTTTGCAACGTATTTAGCCTATACAAACTTATATTTTGGGTATTTAACAAAAAGAGTATGCCTGAATGCATGAAACAAAGTATATGGAAATTTCAGAAATCTTGGAATAACTTTTCTTTTTGCAACTTACTCTTGGAATAGCTTACTGTGCCTTTATTATCAAGTAACCGGAGTTTCAGTCATGGGAAATCAGCATGTAAATGAGAGTTTTTAAAATTGATATTCATGGTCTCTGAGGGTATCTCCAACACTGACCCTTAAATCATCCGCGTCCGTCCGGATTGAGCTATCGGATGTGTTTTGCCATCCAACGCAGT
>NC_041393.1:605837507-605891569 GCF_002162155.2 Triticum dicoccoides | reverse complement strand
TTCAATACCCCCGACCTACTCAAATCCCTCTCCCGGTCACCCTTTCTTGTACTCCGGGCCTGCTTCCCCTTCCTTTCATATGTACCCTCCTCGTCCGTCGTCGCCGTTGTACCTCTTCGGGTGCTGCCCAGGCATCCTCGGACGTCCGTAGACCCCACCCACGCACCTCGGACAACGTTGTTGTCCACCCAGGAATCATTTTGCAGTAAAGTACCCTCTATCGGTGCTAAAACCGACATATCTCAGGTAGGGGGTCCCGAGCTGGTGGTCTAGGCTTGTTGGTAACACGAGAGAAAAGGTCACAATGTTTACCCATGTTCGAGCCCTCTCGAAGAGGTAATACCCTACTCTTGCTCTTGTTTATATTTTGTGGATGGAGTATAAAGTATAAGATGATCTACCTCGAGATCATATGGTTGTATCTAACTTGCCCCTACAGACTAAAACCCCTCAGCTTATATAGGCACCAGGGGATATCTAGGGTTACAAGTATGTCAGCTACAACTTTGGATAAACATGACGATCATTTAAATATGCCTTGAAGTATACGCTAAGTCTTCGGAGGATTCCATCTTGAGTACACCGAGGGTCATGGCTTGCGTGGCCCACTCTTCAATAGTCGGTGGATCCTCGGCCCGTCCCATGAACGGCAGGCCGACTTGGTGAGAACCCCCTAATCCAGGACACCGTCAATAGCCCCTGAACTGCCCTTCAAGCCGAGGACATTGGTTCCTTCGTCGGGATAGCCTCATCTTCTGGACTTTGGCTTCGTAGGCGAGTTTCATCCTCCACGTCGGCTTCTAGATCCGAGGACACATTGGGTCCAAAGTCCATTTTATATTCCATCCTTTGCTCCTCCGATTGTGGCCATGCGTAAATTTGCAAAGCAATTTATTTCGGGCAAGGAGGATCTTTTAACATGGACCTTCTTCTGTACAACTTATTTTTATTGGGTCTGAAGACTCCCCTAGCTTAACCACGAAGACTTGCCACATGGGCATAGTAGGTCTGGTTGGGCCCTGACAACTTTCGATCAAAAACCAAATCGTCACCTTCCACTGTGGAACCAAACCATCTCATCAATAGCCATTACCCTGCATATATCATGGCTCGAGGCCGTTTCTAATGGCACGTCCCATCGATGAAGAGATTATTCTCTGGATTTTTGGCAAAATCATTAACGAAATCCCTTAATCCTCGTGTGCATATATTGCACGTTGTATCGGGAACTGGCGAATTTTACTGCATGACGTGGTGTCCCTTGGTCTTTTACTGATCTATAAAAGGGAAATGAACCTAATCCACCCCACGCTCTCATTCCTACTCCATCGCCAAGAATGCTTCCAAGCTCAAGCGCCCTGAGATATGCTTTTCAAGCTCCACCCTCGCTCCTTTCACCCTTCTCCCTTTCTCCACTTCGAAAAGATGGTTGGCAAGGGAAAAGGCATCATCGCCCCGGTGTCCGAGGAGAAGACAGCCAACAAGATAGGGCAATGGATGCCCTCCACTGTCATCGCTGGAACCATCGCCAAGCTCCAGGTTGGTGGTTATCTTCCACCCCACGGGGTGGTTACGTGCCAATCCCCCGTGGGTAAGGATGAGGTCTGCTCGGCCTCCGTTATCCCTGCTCCTCAACAGCGGGAGCAGGTGGTTTTCATTTCCCACCTCATCGAAGGTCTGGGCTTCCCTCTCCACCCCTTTCTTCGGGGTCTCATGTTTTTCTATGGGCTCCAGTTCCATCACCTGGCCACAAACTCAATGAGGGTGTCCTGGACTAAGGGGTCCTCGGGCTGCCAGCCTATTTCTCATGGGCCAGACTAGTGGGTTACTTACTATTCGTCAGGGGAAGACCGGACTTCAGACGATCCCGTGCTCTAGAAGGAAACCTCCGGAGACTCGTGTTTATTCCTTGTTGGTAACTGACATGTGTAACCCTAGGTATCCATGGTGTCTATATAAACCAGAGGGTTTAGTCCGGAGAGGTTAGAACCATCATCCTACTCCACTAGGGTTTAGTTCATCCGATCTCGTGGTAGATCAACTCTGTAATCATCATACAAACACATCAATATAACCAAGCATGATGTAGGGTTTTACCTCTTCGAGAGGGCCCGAACCTGGGTAAATAATGTCTCTCTGTTCCTTGTTACCCATCGATCCAAGATCTACAGCTCGGGACCCCCTACCCGAGATCTGCCGGTTTTGACACCGACATTGGTGCTTTCGTTGAGAGTTTTGATGTGAAGCGTCGAAGGATCAATGGCTTGCTTAGTCATCAGCGACGGGATCTACAATGGGACGATTCGTTCCCGGGCAACTTTTCACATTTGGCAGCAGAGTGCTGCACGCCAGTCCGACCGACCACCTTGGCCGGGTCGGCAGCTTCGGCCCCGACCAGGAGATCAGGTTTGGAAACCTAGAGTTCGACGCTGACTCCCGGGGAGATCTTATTCTAACAAGGTTCTCAAACTCGCCTAAAGAGCCCGTGAACCCCGAGGCTTTAACTTCGGGCATGGTGTACCCCGCCACTGGGGCGACCACCACCTCAAATCCGGCCTTGAGCACGGATCCAATCTCCACCCCCGATAGCCCGGAGCTAGCCTCTGTCGGACACTGCTGCGACGCGATCTCGAACGCCACCGGAGCGGCAGTACCGCAAATCGACCCCGAGCACTCCCGGATCATGGACCCGATAGATCTCTCACTATTAAACGAGTTACTAGACTGGATCGAAGCCATGGGGAAAACTAATGGCTAGTCCTTGGTTTATGATAAGATCGGGTTTAAACTTGACGATAGGGAAATCTATGTCCCACCTATCGCACACTTAGTCGCCACTATTGAAGACTTGGTTGAAGAGTCGCCCCTGCGACCCCCGGAGTCAAGAATGGGTTGTGTTCAAGTCTCCGGTCATCAAGTTCCTTTATCTAGTTCGGATTCCGATCTCTGTCCTGGAAAGAGTCCAAGGTCGAGCTCAGATTCTGCACACGACCTCAAGTCCATGCAACTGTGACTGGTTGATAATCCAGACCCTAAGCCTGACGCATGGTATTCCACAATGATGCATGACACCGCCGCAAAAATTCCGGACTCACACCCTGTTGGGATACAAAAAAATTCCCACCCACCCCCCATGTTGAGTACTCTCCAAGCAACTCCGGGTGGCCCGACATATGTGATCTAATGAACGTGAAATAAGAACTCGAAGAAACTGTCCGGTAATTTTGGACTAGATTCCTCCTCGTTAAAAACAAGATAGAGGACTATGGCAGCCAGGGAATTCTAGCAACTTTCCGGCATAACTGTCAAGAGGAAGGCATCCTAAACGCCCTCGCCCGCCGTCACGTTCAAAACTTTGCTGATCTGTCAGATCTAGTATGCAAATACCGCGCCATGGAAGACGCTTGGCAAGCTCAGCAATTGCAAATGGAGTCAATCCATGCCGAGGAAACCAGAAGAGCTCGAGCGAAGCACACACACTACAAGAAATATGACAACTTGTGACCATCAATATTGGTCACTGTTTTTCATTTGCGACCTTTTTGTGACAAAAAACAGTTGGTCAAAAGCTAACCGTCTTTAATGAAACTTAACGACCTTTGTTGTGAAATGGTTGTAGAAGGTAATGACCAAAATAAAAGGTCGTTGGTTCTACGGCTAATTGTTTTGGTCACTCGCAGTCTACCCAGGCCACGTCAGATCCAACGTGGCAAGCTGACATGGGAAAATTACGACCAATTGAATTGGTCGTTGATAAGAATCAGCCCGGTCCAATTTGGTATTTTACATGGGTCGAGCCCAACAATTCAGCCTTTTCATATAAAAATCATATTAATTTTTGTCAGGTACATGGGCCAGGCCCTACAATTTGGCCCTTTTATGTTTTTTCTGCCAAATTTAATGAAATGAGTCCAGCCCAATGTTTTCCATGCTTTTTCTTTGTTTTTCCTGGGCCTTGGCCTTTCCACATTTATTTCTTTTCATTTTATTTTATTTTTTACCCAAAATACTTGTCCAATAAAATTTGAGCCTTGGCCTCTTTAAGGTCCAACTCCAACACACTTAATGAACATTTTCAAACTAGTTTGAATAACAATATGAACCAGACTACCACCAATTAGCTGAATGTTACAGAAATATCTCAGAACACACATTCTACAAATTTCCATCACATCCATATTTTATACAGGTCCAAAACATGTCGCTTTCAAGCATTCAGCTGCTGAAATACTCCAGAACAGGAAAAGTAAGTAGAACAAGCCTATCTAGTGCTTCACAACGAGAAAACATGTAATCTACTTAATGGAAAGATTTCTTCTTCAAGTACTGCTACTTCCTTAGCAATGACATGCTGATGCAAAACATGTGGGCATTCAAAAGAGAACAAAAAGTACATCAATGATAGAAGAAATATTACACGAGTACTTTTAAAATAAAAACTAAAGACACACTAGTATTTTGTCATTCTGCTTATTATTATTTTAACAAGATGATTCTACTTATCTGGAATAGGCCTATTCATCAAAATTGGGAATTGAATTGGCACATATGACAAACTTAGCAGCAAACATGCATGGAATTTTTCACATACACGACAAGGTTTAAAAACCATCGTTCAAAGTTACAGTAGATCGAAGTTCCATTTGATTATAAGGAATAACATTCATATTAATCAATAGTACCTATTAAACTACCAGGTACATGATTGAATTAAACAGTCACTAGCTATTCATCTTGCTATCTAATGTATAGGTCTAACATAACAACTATGTCAAAGATAATTCAGGTTTGTTAATGTGTGTGTCACATGATACATGCATAAAGCATAAGGACATCAAGCATCAGGCCCATATCTGTTCAGCAAGACGAGTACATACCTTTGTGTCGATGCGATGGATGGGGCTGCAGTTGAACATATGGTCCGCACACACTCATGTCGGTCAGCCGAATGCGAGCCGTCCAATAAAAAGATGAAACCCCTGACAGGATGCCGAACGGTCCTCAACGAACTACTGGACAAGTCATGTTCCATACACTATGTCCTGCTAAATACAAACCCAACTCACAGCCTTCGAGCTTGCTGGGTGGTTAAACAAGTTGCAAAGAGTGGAGAGACTATTCTCAGAGGCTCACCCTCAAGTAGATGTTCAGCAACGCCCTTGGATGAAAACACCGAGATCCTAACGATCTATGAGACGTTTTCCTCAAAATATCAGACTAAGAGAGCCCTTCGAGAGCTCAGTTAAATTCACCACATGGCAGTGACAAATTCATGGACAGACATACCCATCACCTTCGGCGAGGAAGGCTTGTCGAGGTCCCGCCCTATCCGAGCATCTACCGCCCTTATCCTTGATCCCATAGTGGACGAATTCAGACTCCGCAAGGTGCTAATGGACGGAGATGGTGGGTTAAACCTCATTTATGAGGATACCCTGGGCAAAATGCAATTTGACAGATCTCGTATTGAGCAAAGCCGCACCACCTTTTGAGGGATCATCCCTGGGAAAGAGGCACGTTGCACTGGAAGAGTTTCTCTCGATGTAGTATTCGGCACTCCCGAGAACTACCAATCTGAGGAATTACTCTTCCATATTGTGCCCTTCCATAGCGGTAACCACGCCGTATTGGGACGCGACACATTCGCATGATTCCACGATATACCTCATTACGGGTATATGAAACTCAAGATGTCAGGGCCTAATGGCATGATCACTGTAATAAGCAATCTGGATAGAGCTCTTCGGGCATAGAACAAAATAGCATCACTCGCTCTTGAGGCATTATCCGAGGCTCTCGCATCCGAAGAATTAGCCACGCTTCGCTCATTATGGATAGGAACAATGTAATCCTCAGCAAAAGGTCCAAATCCATATCTTTCAAGCCAGTAGACAAAATTGTCAAGTTTCAGGTGCATCCGACGGACCCTAACAAAGACACCGTCCATTGGAGCTCAGCTGGACCCCCGCAATCGATGAGGCATTGCACACATTTTTGAGCAAAAACTAGGACATATTTGCTTGGCACCCCTCAAATGAGCCAGGAATCCCACAAAGGCTAGTCGAACATAGCATGAACATAATGAAAGGCTTCAAGCCAGTCAAACAGGCGCCATGCCGATTTTCCGAACCCAAGCGTCAAGCCATGGGTGAGGAACTAGCGAAATTACTCGAAGCCAGATTCATTTGAGAAATCAAACATCCTGAGTGGTTGGCTAATCTGGTCATGGTGCCCAAGAAAGATAAATCCTGGAGGTTATGTGTCGATTTTAAGGATCTAAATAAAGCATGTCCCAAGGATCCCTTTCCCTTACCCCGCATAGACTAGACCATTGACGCCACCGCCGGACACGACTCATTGTGTTTCCTCGATGCCTACTTCGGATACCATCAAATCAAAATGAAGGAGTCTGACCAAGCTGCCATGGCCTTCATCACCCCCTATGGGCCATTATGCTTCAACAGAATGCCCTTCGGGTTAGAAAATGCAGGCGCCACATACCAGCGCATGATCTAGACATGCCTGGAAAAGCAAATCGGCAAAACAGTTTGGGCATACATGGACGACGTGGTCATCGAGACCAAGCACGTCAGTCAGCTGGTGGATGACCTTCGCCAAACCTTCGATAGTCTACGTACTTATGATATACGGCTCAATCCAGACAAATGTGTCTTCGGAATTCCCACGGGCAAGCTGTTCGGATTTATTGTATCCCATAGAGGAATAGAGGCTAATTTGGCAAAAATCCGAGCCCTATCCCAGCTAGCGGTCCCTACTGACCTGAAGCAAGCCCAAAAATTGGTCGGCTGCATGGCGGCCTTGAGCTGCTTTATTTCCTGCCTTGGTGGAAAGGCCTTACCTCTCTACAGGGTGCTTAAACAGACCAAAAACTTTGAATGGACTAACAAAGAAACAACTGCATTGAAGGAAACTAAAATGTTATTGGCCAGCAATCCCATCTTAACAGCACCCAGCACTGGTGAACCAATGCTATTATACATCTCGACCACAAATCAGGTGGTCAGTGCAGTTCTTGTCATCGAACGAGAGGTAGAGGGTCACAAGATCCGGGTCCAAAAGCCACTCTACTATGTACCAGAGGTGCTCGCTCCGTGCAAACAAGGTATTCGCATTACCAAAAGATTGCCTACACAGTTTTCATGGCATCCTGAAAGCTCCAACACTACTTTCAAGAGTGTTCGGTCATGGTGGCATCTGAAGTACCACTGAATGACATAATTAACAACAGGGACGCTACAGGCCGCATAGCTAAATGGGCATTGAGCTCCCCCCTTTCGAAATTATATACCGACCACGCGGAGCTATTAAATCTCAGGTGTTCGCTGATTTTGTCGCCGAATTGACGGAAGAAGAGCTCCTTAGGGAATACAGTACGTACTCACATTGGACGATGTACTTCGGTGGCTCCAAAATGCTTGCCAGACTGGGGGCTGGAGTGATTCTCACGTCCCCCATCGGTAACAATATCTGGTATGTACTACAGATCATGTACACCAATTCCAACAATGCAGTCGAATACAAGGCTTTGTTACACGGGCTTCGGATGGCAGTACCAATGGGTGTACGATGGCTCGAGGTGCGGGGAGACTCTGACCTCGCCATCTCCCAGGTCAATGGCGAATTTGACCCAAAAGACCCAAAAATAACAGCATATCGCAATGATGTCCTCAAAATATCCACCCAGTTTGAGGGGCTGGAATTCCATCATGTCTCCAGAGACAACAATCAAGCTACCGATGCCCTTGCCCACATGGGCGCTAAGCATGACCCTGTACCCCAAAACACCTTTTTGGAATGGCTCTTTAAGCTATCTGTGGTGTGGCAAGATGGTGGCAGGGACGCTAAGGCCGATGATCCAGGAAAGATCCACTAGTACCATATCGTGCCATACAAATGGTTTTTAACCCCTTTCCACGACGGCATTTGGAACTGTCGCCTAGTGAGTGACTGTGATAGGGGGGTTGTCCTTCCCACATGACCCAGAAATCGTCGGGGATAGGCGAGCGGCTACTGACGATCGCCATAGAATAAACGTATGAGAAGCCGCCCCAGTCCCACATGTTACATCTCAACATTACGTTTCTAATCAGAGAGACATCCCAAATGATTATGCCGCTATAGTCATGTGAAAAAGGTGGACATCAACATTTAATCTATCGATATGTTTGTGATAGGTACGTTATCACACACGTTTCAAGAATGTAAAATGTGTGCGGTGCCTCTACTAACGCCAACGCATCCATTTTCATAACCATGTGCAATTGGTATTCCTATCACACACGCACACTGGTTTGAAACGTTTGTTGTATTACCATGAATCGCACACGCATATGATACGAAACTGTGTGTGCGTCCGTCGGGCATCGCAAACGTTTCACGTCAAAGAACTGTCTGTTCTCTATTTTCCATCGCACACATTGTTTTCTTTCTAACCGTGTGCTCATTATTTTATTCGCTCCTGTATAATATTTTTTCCCCTGTAGTTTATTATTCAAATTGGAAATTTTGAAATATGAAACGTGCAATTCAAATTCTCGGCACAATGGTTCAACAATGAATCCATAAAGAAAATTCTCAGTACAATATGTTCAGTAATTACAGGATTAATCAACAATTAACTATGATTAACCACAATATTTAGAGGCGGTAAAGGAGAAGAGACAAGTGTAAATCATTTTGACTACCAATGGTGTTGAAGAAGCGGAGTGCCCATAATGTGCCTTCCTGCATGCCAGAGGCACGAACAACTTTTGTCCAACCCCTTGTGACGATCGCCCGCCCATCCTTCACCGCCTTCAGGATGACTTCTAGAGCATTATCATGGTAGCATGAATTATATACTTTAACCTTAGTTGCCTCCACTCTGGTCATGTAGTTTACAAGGTAATCATCAGTAAATAGCTTCGGAAACCACTGAAAAGATAAAAATATCAGATATTGAGGTCTAATAGAGTAACTTGTTGTGGTCAGGGGGAAAAGGCAACACATTATTTACCATCCTAAAGTTCATTGTTGTCTTGGACAAAGTGCAAATAAAGAGCTTAATTCCCATCACCCATTTCTTTTGCCTAATAATATTTCTTAGTTTCCTCACTTGACGCGTGTTCATGAATATCTCATTGCCCCATACGCAAAAGGGATCGAAGCGTGGATCAGTACCGCTCATATATGTACCTACAAGCAACCAGCAAATATTAGAAGCTAAACTGAGATTGCACAAATGATGTAAAATACAACTACCTACGTACGTAAGTACACGTATTTTTTAGTGACTTCAATATGAACTACATATGGATGTATATAGAATTATACATATAGTTTAGATTAGAATCTAGATTCACTCATTTTGCTTCTTATGTAGTCTATATTGGAATCTCTAAAAATACTTATATTTATGAACAAATGGTGTATAAGACATGGGATACAGCTAACCTCGACGACAAATAACAACATCACCCATTGTAGCCATGTGTAAGTACATGGAAAGCCAATGTTAACTACAATAGGGTTAATATCCACCAAAAATAGCAAATGGTAATAAAACGGCACATCTGTAGTGATATTTTCATTGTGAAAGAGTAGCACGGTAGCAAAGGGACGGATTAAAAATGGATACAACTGTTAATTGCAGCAGGCTTAACAACATCCTAAGTCATGTTTTGAACATATGTAGCCATTGAAATGCAACTGTTTAAAAATGGATGTGACTGTTAATTGTAATAGGCTTAATAGCCATTGAAACCGGTACTGATAAAAATGTAATTGGTAGAGTTAAACATCACAAAGCAGGTGTTGCCAGAACAGAGAATGGCCCAGTTGTCTATAAAAAGGTAGGGAAAATAGCTAAAATGTGTTAGGCATGTTCACTACAACATGCTTAGTACATCGACCATACAAAACATAGCCATTAATTGCAACTGTATTGGTAAGATTGAACTGGTGAGTTAATACTTGGTAAGTCCTGAGAGGTAGTTGTTGGGGCACTTCATCTTGGCCAGAGCATGCCCAAAGTCAGCGGCGGCAGAGGCGAGCTCCTCCTCCGGGCCGAAGCATGGATCAATGCCGCCGACATGTGTACCTACAAGAAGCAAGTAAATGTTAGAAGTCAGACTGCAATTGCACAAATGATGTAAAATACTGCATGACATGGGATGCAGCTAACCTCGAAGGCAAATAATAGTATCCCCTGTTATGGCCCTGCGTAAGTACATGGAAAGGCATGTTAAGTACAACAGGGTTAGCATCCACCAAAAATAGCAAATGGGCAGCATCTCTAGTATATCTTCATTGTGGAGAGTAGCATGGTAGCAAAGGGACAGATTAAAAATGGATACAACTGTTAATTGCAACAAGCTTAACAACATCCTAAGTCATGTTTTGTAAGTTTGTAGCCATTGAAATACAAATGTTCAAAAATGGATTCAACTGTTAATTGCAATAGGCTTAATAGCCATTGAAACCGGTACTGATAAAAATGCAATTGGCAGAGTTAAACATCACAAGGTAGGTGTTGCCAGAGCAGAGAATGGCACAGTTGTCTATAAAAAGGTAGGGAAAGTAGCTAAAATGTGTTAGGCATGTTTACTACAACATGCTTAATACATCGACCGTACAAACCATAGCCATTAATTGCAACTCGTATTGGTAAGATTGAACTGGTGAGTACATACTTGGTAAGTCTTGAGTGGTAGTTGCTGGGGCACTCCATCTTGGCCAGAGCCCGCCCAAAGTCAGCAGCGGCAGAGGCGAGCTGTTCCTCCGGGTCGAAGCATGGATCAGTTACACTGGCATGTGTACCTACAGGCAACTAGTAAATGGTAGAAGTTAAACTGCAATTGCACAAATGATGTGAAATACTGTAAGACATGGGATGCAGCTAACCTCGACGACAAACAACATCATCGGTCGTTATGACCCTGCGTAAGTACATGGTCAGGCATGTTAAGTACAATAGGGTTAGCATCCACCAAAAATAGCAAATGGGCAGCATGTCTAGCGATATCCTGAGTCATGTATTATAAGTTTGTTGCTGGTATTGGTGAAATTGAGCTGGACAGTTAATAGTTGAACATCACATGGTGTGCAGTACTGAAATAAACAAGGCATGGACATGCTTAATACATCAACCGTACAAAACATAGCCATTGCAAGTGGTATTGGTAAGATTTAGCTGGCCAGGTCATACATGTTAAGTCTCGGGGGTAGTCGCTGGGGCACTTCATCTGGGCCAGAGTCTGCACCATGTCAGTGGTGGCGGAGGCGAGGTGTTCCTCTAGGTCAACACGCACAACGGCCATCGTGCCATGGACCGCCATCAGCTCCTCGACCTCCACGTGACATGTGGATGGGCTTGCACGACGATGCTCTAGAGGTAGGGGTAGTGGGGATTTGGAGGCATGAGGATGTTTTGCAGGCGCCATTTAAGCAACCAAGCAGGGGCCGTGATAGAGATCGGTGGGTTACCTGACTAGATCCGAGCAGAACATAGATGTGGTTGAAGTTGTGGTTGCGGCGTCGGCGGTTTGAGCTGCCGGTAGGGGAAGAGGGGAGGGGGAGATACTGAGGAAATTTGATGGGTGGGGATGTGGTTGGAGGAATAAATTCTGAAATCGCGTGCCTAATGAAAATTTTGCTGCGAAACTTGAAACTTGGGCGGGGGAAACATATAAAGCAGACGAAGCGCATAAAATACTCGTGTTTGAGAAAAGAGAAAATTGGCAGATCCCCTCTCCAAAAAAATGTACACGTTGATACGTCTCCAACATATCTATAATTTATGAAGTATTCATTCCATTATATTATCATTCTTGGATGATTTACAATCATTTTATAGCAACTTTATATCATTTTTGGGACTAACCTATTGACCCAATGCCCAGTGCCAGTTGCTGTTTTTTGCTTGTTTTTTACATCACATGAAATCAATACCAAACGGAGTCCAAACGCAATGAAACTCCATGAAGATTTTTTATGGACCAGAAGGAACCCAATGGGCTAGAGCTGCACCTGGGGGGTGCCCCTGAGTGGGGCACAACCCACCAGGGCGCGCCAGGCCCCCCTGGCACGCCCAGGTGGGTTGTGCCCACCTCGGTGGCCTCCCGTGGCCCCTCTTTGCCCTATAAATTCACAAATATTCCGAAACCCATCGGGGTTAACCTAGATCAGAAGTTCCGCCGCCGCAAGGTCTCTGTATCCATGAAAACCAATCTAGACCCGGTTCTGGCACCCTGTCGGAGGGGGGAATCATCTATGGTGGCCATCTTCATCATCCCGGTGGCCACCACGACGAGGAGGGAGTAGTCCACTGAGGGAGTCCTGGATTAGGGGGTCCTCGGATAGCCGGACTATATACTTTGGCCGGACTGTTGGACTATGAAGATACAAGATTGAAGACTTCGTCTCGTGTCCGGGTCGGACTCTCCTTTGCGTGGAAGGCAAGCTTGGCAATTTGGATATGTAGATATCCTTCTTTGTAACCGACTATATGTAACCCTAGCCCCCTCCGGTGTCTATATAAACCGGAGGGTTTAGTCCGTAGGACAAGAACAATCATAATCATAGGCTAGCTTCTAGGGTTTAGCCTCTACGATCTCGTGGTAGATCAACTCTTGTAATACTCATATCATCAAGATCAATCAAGCAGGAAGTAGGATATTACCTCCATCGAGAGGGCCCGAACCTGGGTAAACATTGTGTCCCCCGCCTCCTGTTACCATTAGCCTTAGACGCACAGTTCAGGACCCCCTACCCGAAAACCTCCGGTTTTGACACCGACATTGGTGCTTTCATTGAGAGTTCCACTATACCGTCACAATAAGGCTTGATGGCTCCTTCGATCATCTGCAACAATGCGATCCAGGGGGAGGTTTTCCGCCCCAGACAGATCTTCATATTCGGCGGCTTCGTACTGCAGGCCAACTCGCTTGGCCATCTGGAGCAAATCGACAGCTACGCCCCTGGCCATCAGGTCAGGTTTGGAAGCTTGAACTATACTGCCGACATCCGCGGAGACTTGATCTTCGACAGATTCGAGCCCATGTCAGGTGCGCCAAACAGTCACGACGAGCATGACCTAGATCTGCCATCGGACGGTGTTCGGGAGATCACACCTACGGCTGCCCCGACTCTTAATTCGGAGCAGATCATGCCATCCAAGGACGGGTAGATAGACCCAGCCACGGAGGCCGCACATTCATCGGTGCTAGAGCCGAACACAGTCTTCACCTCCAAAGAGGTCTGTGTCATCGGACCCTCGGACTCATCTCCGGCCATAGGTTCTGAACCGCGTGCGCCCGTGCCTATCGAATCTGATTGGGCATTGATCATGGAGTTTACCTCCGTGGATATCTTTCAGCACTTGCCCTTGGGCAATGTGCTAAATTCGCTAAGGTCTCTCTCTTTGTCAGGGGACTCTTGGCCGAACTATGTCCGGGTCGAGTGGGAAGCGGACGATGAATAAATTCGTTCCCCACCCACCACCCACTTAATAGCCACTATCGATGACTTAACCGACACGCTTGACTTCGACTCCGAAGACATCGACGGTATGGACGACGATGCTGGAGACGAACAGGAACAACCGCCCATGGGGCGCTGGACATCCACCTCATCATATGATATATACATGGTGGATACACCCAAAGAAAATAACGGCGAGGAACAGAAGGATGCAATGAAGGATAAACCCCTCGAGAAGCCACCAAAGCGACGACGTAGGCGCCGCTCTAAATCCCGGCACAGTAAAAACAACGATAACAGCGCAAGAAAGAATAACACCCCGGTCAACTCCAAAGGAAACGACGACCCCATGGACCCAGCGATGGAGTGGGATGAGCCAGGGGACGGTGAACATAGTCCGGAGCCAATGTCCGATGATGGTGATCCCAAGGGTAAAACTCATCAACCTGTCCCCGGAAAGGAGAACAGTCCGGACGATGATGCACTCATCATCCCGGAAAAACACTTGGAACAAGAGAACCTCCATAGAAGGCTTATTGCCACCGCGAGGAGCTTGAAGAAGCAGAAGCAAAGGCTTAAGGCCGCGCAAGATACACTCAACCGCAGATGGAACAAAGTGCTCGACACTGAAGAAAAATACGACGGCGATCGCCACACAAAGAGCTACCCAAAGTGCAAGCTGCTGCCCAAATTCGACAACGAGGCCATAGAGCCCATCCCGTCGAAAAATAATACGGCCGATCCACCGGATCGACCACCCCGTGGCCACGACAGGGCCGCTAATGATGCCGCACACAAGTCAGCACACGATTTACGTGAGCTCCTGGGCAAAAAAGCCGACATGGCCAGGTCCATCTATGTATCTAGGAAGCGTGCTCCGGCGCAGGATCATAGCCACCAAAACGATCATATTGATCGGATACTAGCTTGGAATTAACAGCAAACACGACAACTGTCGACAGCATGCCACGACACATCCAAATACAGGGGTGCCGTGCACCCCCTGTGCTTCACCGATGAGGTGCTGGATCATGAATTTCCAAAGGGATTTAAACCCGTGAATATAGAGGCATACGACGGAACGACAGACCCTGGGGTCTGGATAGAGGACTTTATCCTTCACATCCACATGGCTCGCAGAGATGATCTCCACGCCATTAAATACCTGCCCCTCAACTTGAAAGGACCAGCTCGGCATTGGTTGAAAAGCCTCCCCGAAAACTCAATTGGAAGTTGGGAGGAACTTGAGGATGCTTTCAGGGCCAATTTCCAAGGGACCTATGTTTGACCTCCGGATGCAGACGATTTAAGTCACATAATCCAACAACCCAGAGAGTCAGCCCGTAAGCTTTGGAACAGGTTTCTCACTAAGAAGAACCAAATCGTCGACTGCCCGGATGCCGAAGCCTTAGCAGCTTTCAAGCACAGTATCCGAGACGAATGGCTCGCCAGACACCTCGGCCAAGAAAAGCCGAGGACAATGGCAGCCCTAACAAGCCTTATGACCCGCTTTTGCGCGGGCGAGGACAGCTGGTTGGCCCGCAGCGGCACCAGCGACCCCAGCACATCTGAAGTCAGGGATGGCAACGGGAAGCCGTGACGCAATAAAAACAAGCGTCGAAAATAATGAAGACAGCCCAGACAACACGGCGGTCAACGCTGGATTCAGGGGCTCTTGACCCGGTCAACGGAAAAAGTCATTTAAAGACAGCAGAGATGGACCATCCAACCTAAACAAGATTCTAGACAGATTATGTCAGATTCATGGCACCCCCGAAAAGCCTGCAAATCACACAAACAAAGAATGCTGGGTTTTCAAGCAGGCCGGCAAGCTAAACGCCAAACACAAAGGGAGGGAGACGCCAAGTGAAGACGAGGATGAGCCTCGCCAGCCGAACACTGGGGGACAGAAAAAATTCCCACCAGAAGTCAAAACAGTGAATATGATTTACGCAACTCACATACCAAAGAGAAGGCGCAAGCGCGAACTCCGAGACGAATACGCTGTAGAGCCCGTCGCCCCCAAGTTCAGTCCTTGGTCGGCCTGCCCGATCACTTTTGATCGCAGGGATCATCCGACTAGTATCCGGCACGGAGGATCGGCTGCCTTGGTGCTCGATGATATGTCTCCAACGTATCTATAATTTTTGATTGTTCCATGTTATTATATTACCCCTTTTGGATGTTTCTGGGCTTTATTTTACACATTTATATCATTTTTGGGACTAACCTACTAACCGGAGGCCGAGCCCATATTGCTGTTTTTTTGCCTATTTTAGTATTTCGAAGAAAAGGAATATCAAACGGAGTCCAAACGGAATGAAACCTTTGGGAGCGTGATTTTTGGAACGAACGTGATCTGGAGAGCTTGGAGTGCAAGTCAAGAAGCTTCCGAGGACCCCACGAGATAGGGGGCTGCACCCCCCTTGTAGGGCGCGCCCCCTGTCTCGTGGGCCCCTTGGGCAGCCACCGACGTACTTCTTCCTCCTATATATACCTACGTACCCCGAAAACATCCAGGAGCACCACGAAACACAATTTCCACCGCCGTAACCTTCTGTATCCGCGAGATCTCATCTTGGAGCCTTCACCGGCACTCTGCCGGAGGGGGAATCGACCATGGAGGGCTTCTACATCAACATCCTTACCCCTCCGATGAGTTGTGAGTAGTTTACCACAGACCTACGGGTCCATAGTTATTAGCTAGATGGCTTCTTCTCTCTTTTTGGATCTCAATACAATGTTCTCCCCCTCTCTTGTGGAGATCTATTCGATGTAAACTCTTTTTGCGGTGTGTTTGTCGAGATCCGATGAATTGTGGGTTTATGATCAAGTTTATCTATGAATAATATTTGAATCTTCTCTGAATTCTTTTATGTATGATTGAGTTATCTTTGCAAGTCTCTTCGAATTATCAGTTTGGTTTGGCCTACTAGATTGGTCTTTCTTGCCATGGGAGAAGTGCTTAGCTTTGGGTTCAATCTTGCGGTGTTCTTACCCAATGACAGAAAGGGTTGCAAGACGCGTATTGTATTGTTGCCATCGAGGATAACAAGATGGGGTTTATATCATATTGCATGAGTTTATCCCTCTACATCATGTCATCTTGCTTAATGCATTACTCTGTTCTTATGAACTTAATACTCTAGATGCAGGCAGGAGTCGGTCGATGTGTGGAGTAATAGTAGTAGATGTAGGCAAGAGTCGGTCTACTTGTTATGGACGTGATGCCTATATACATGATCGTGCCTAGATAATCTCATAACTATGCGCTTTTCTATCAATTGCTTGACAGTAATTTGTCCACCCACCGTAATACTTATGCTATCTTGAGAGAAGCCTCTAGTGAAACCTATGGTTCTCGTGTCTATCTCTTATCATATTTGCTTTCAATCTACTTTTATTTGCATCTTTACTTTTTGCATCTATATTATAGAATACCAAAAATATATTTATCTTATCATACTATCTCTATCAGACCTCACTTTCGCAAGTGGCCGTGAAGGGATTGACAACCCCTTTATTGCGTTGGTTGCGAGTTCTCAGTTTGTTTGTGTAGGTGCGTGGGACTTTTGAGGAGCCTCCTACTGGATTGATACCTTGGTTCTCAAAACTGAGGGAAATACTTACGGTGCACTTGCTGCATCACCCTCTCCTCTTCGAGGAAAACCAACGCAAGCTCAAGACGTAGCACTTGACCCAATAATTGACGGATACCATCTCACCGAGTCCTTATGGATGGCGGCATTAGTCTTAATCTGATATATCAGGACACTGTCTGCAAAATGGGGATAGACCCGTCAAGAATCAGCCAAAGCAATACTACCTTTAAAGGAGTAATACCAGGCGTCGAGGCCCGCTGCACGGGCTCTCTACTACTAGAGGTTGTATTTGGTTCTCCCGACAACTTCAGAAGCGAAGAACTAATCTTCAACATCGCTCCATTCCGAAGCGGCTATCATGCACTACTCGAAAGAACGACCTTCGCTCGTTTTAATGCAGTACCACACTACGCTTATCTCAAACTTAAGATGCCCGGTCCATGTGGCGTCATCATAGTTAGCAGAAATACAGAGTGTTCCTTACGTGCCGAAGAATATGTGGCGGCTCTAGCAGCCGAACACTCAACGGCCTCTCCAACCAGAATAAATGATCGGTCGTCAAGACCACGGACACGGTTAGACGAGTCCGGCGCACCACCAGTTGTAACAGCCCAGATAAACCTGAGCTTGGGTCGATGGATATACCCCCATAGGTGGTGCTAGGGGCTGCCCGCATGTAAAAAAGCCCATAGTTCAGCTTGACCCTATTAATATAATAACAGATTGCATTTTCATGGTTCGTTCAGCATAACCAACTTTTCGCACGAAGTCTTTCACCTGGGTTTTTCCTTTTTACAGATGATCATCGTGCTACACCCTTTCAGGATACGGCACAACAGAGACATAGGCGCAGACGTGTAGCAGGGCCCCGCTCAAAGATTTCTTTTTAGATTAAGACCCTGCGTAAATCTTTTTTTAATGTCTCTTGTTGCTTCATACCCTTCGGACACTTAACACAACCGGGAGGGATACTGGCGTTATTGGCATTCCGTCATGCCAGACTAATGCATGTACCTGGAAACTCAGGGCTCATTATCGAGGGCGTTACTCAGCCCAGTATATGTTGTAAAGTTCGAACACATTAGGGAGTGTTCGGTGTCGCGAGTTTGGCCTTATATGCATCAGCTCCGAATCATGTCTTTTGGTCAATAGTTGGGTTTGCCCGGCTCCCGTGTTTTGCTACCTTACGTTTCGCTCTATCGGCTAAGGTGGCACCGAGAGAACTACTGCGATTGTGTCCTGGTTCATCTGGATGAGCACCTCAGTAGAGAAAGCCAAAAACTGACTGTCATGATATAGCGCGAGACTGGTCAACCACTCGATGACTCAGTGGAATCTTCGCGATTCCTCCGTATTAATGAAGGACCGGTTTCCCAGTCATGTACGTACGCGCACCGTATTCAGATGAACGCGGAAGTACCAGGGGCTATATAGTAGCCCCACCGTCAAACTCCTATGGCTAAGTGAAAGTGTTAAAACTATATAGTCCGATTGCCTTGTTCGCCACGCTATCACCTCCTTAATGGACGAAGACGTTGGATCAAGTGTGAGTACGCACTTTTCCGAACACCCTCACATTACATGCGTAGGGGCTGAATCCGACGAATGCAAACTTTCAGGTTATATATATATACACACACACACATCTGGGCTATTCTGTTACGCGTAACAGAATATTATTCTGTTACCCTACTTGAACTGATGAATTCAAGCGGTTGAACTGATGAAATTTGAGCGGTTGAACTGATGATTTCTGTTACTGTTAAAAATCGTCTTCTTTAGTTCAAATTTTTTTGCAATTTTTTTATCGAAACGGGGCGTGTAATATATCGTTGGAAAGATCTTGACATCCACATTACAATTTTATAATTTGTTTTTGCAAAAAAATTATGATTTAAGAGCAGTTTTGAAAAAACCGTTTTTTTCAAAACCGAAAACGCGAATCGTATTTTGGACTTAATTTTAAAACGGTTTGTCGGAATTGAGCAAATGAGATGGCATTGGAAAGCTTGTAAAAATCCGCATCTTCCATTTATCTATTATTTTTTCAAATTCTATATGATTTAAAAGTAATTTAAAAAACGGCGAAATTCTGGGCGAAATGTTTTTTCACTGTTTTTTTGCAAACGATTTGTCGGATTGACGTAAATGATATGACGTTGGAAAGCTATGAAAAATGCACAACTTTTGCGTATAGAAAGTTTTTTCTAATTCCTTATGGTTTAAATACGAATTGAAATACGGTTAAAATTAGTTTTGAACGCGGTTTTTTTAAAAAGTTTGTCAAAATGGGGCAAATAATATACCGTTGGATAGCTATCGAAAATGCGAAAGTTAGTCATGTTGGATGTTTTCTCTACTTCGCAACCATTCAAGAGTAATTTTGAATACAGCATGACGGATCCTGTTGTTTTCTCGTCTGAAAAACAGAGTAGTCGTACTGATGTATGTGTATGTTTGTACTGAGTTATTTTTTGTAGAGTAATTTTGAATGATTACGAAAAAGGTTACTTGTACTGATGCTTGCATGGGTTTGTACTAAGCGTGTTTTCACTAATTAGACTTTGCTCTGTTTTTTGGGTAATATTTTTCTCGTAAATTTTCAACGGTTTACTGTATCCTAGCCCTGAACTTGCATATTTTATATTGTTGAACTGAATGTTATTGTATCGTCGGCCCTGTACTTGCATGATTTATATCATCAAACTGAATGATATTTTTTTCAAAAAGAAAATGTTTTTTATTCTTTTTTTTTGAACTAAACATTTTTTAAAATGATGTTCTGGACTTCTCTTATTTTATGACTTGTACTTTTACCATTTGAATTGCATGGGGTTTCTTTTATTCGAGTTTTTTTCCAAAACTTATCTAGGACGTCGTATTGAACTTAGTATATTTTTTCATAGAGTAATTTTGAAAAGTTACAGAAAAAGAGTACTTGAACGGATGTCCGTATGGATTTGTACTGAGCATGTTTTTATAGGCTAGACTCTACTATGTTTTTTTGTATGGTTTTCCTCGTAACTTTTCAATGGTTCACGGTATTATCGTCAAAAGAAAATGTTTTGTTTGTTTTTTTAACTAACATTTTTTTCAACGATGTTCTGGACTTCCCTCATTTTACAACTTCAACTTTTACCATTTGAATTTTCGTGGGGTTTCTTTTAATTGAGCTTTTTTTCCCAAACTTATCTAGTACGTCGTGTTGAACTTAGTATTTTTCATATAGTAATTTTGAAAGGTTCTAGAAAAAAGAGTACTTGAACGGATGTCCATATGGATTTGTACTGAGCGTGTTTTCACAGACTAGACTTTACTCTGTTTTTTCGGTATGGTTTTCCTCGTAACTTTTCAATGATTTATTGTATCATAGTCCCGAACTTGCATGCTTTATATTGTTGAACTGAATAATATTCTTTCATATAGAAATTTTTCGTGCATTTATTTTTTTAACTCATTTTTTTGCAATTATGTTTTGGACTTCTCTCATTTTACAACATGAACTTTTATCATTTGAATTTCTGTAGGGTTTCTTTTTGTTTGAGATTATTTCCCAGATTATCCGGGACGTCGTGTTGAACTTACAACATCCTCACCACAAGAAATAGAAGCAGCAACCGTAATATATTTTTGCACATACAAGCATACATAAATTTACAACATAGTATATCCTGATACATAGTTGGACGGATGCTCTGAGATTTTTAGAACTGATGAGGAACAAACATGAAAAATCAACTGGGATTTTTAGAGAAGTTCCATGCTGTAATGAGAAAGTCCAACACAGCTCTCAGATAGTCACTCTGTAGATCTCCAAAACATAAAGCATCCTGAGCTACCAAACGGTAACACTGGAAGGCTACAGTTTCACATGTCTCAAATGTAGAAAGTGTCATTAAATGGCCACAACTTTGAGTGGCTAGTTGGAACGCCACCAACTGAACGTGCTCTAGTGGTGTTGTTGAACGGCCTAGGTGGCCAAGATTTGAACAAAACCTGCAAGATGAACCCAAGGGAAGCTCCTTCACCTGCAAGATGAACAGAAAATGCACACTAAGGTGACCTGAAGAATCACCTGATGTTGAACTGAATATACACAAGATAAGGAGATGAACGTCCAGGGGGGGTGGGGAAAAGCTAGCACCTCCCTGAGCTGCGTAGAACGGCTTAGCGCTATGTTGTAAAACGGCTTAACGCATGTGCACAGTACCATCGACATTGAACTTGTTGAGTTCTGATTTTTGAACCTTCGCAGTAGTAATACATGTACATGCTTCTGTTGTTGAGCAGCTGACCTACAGAAACAAAAACACTCCTGGGTGGACACACAAAATCATGATAAAAATAGTGGCAGCAAGAAGCAATCAGAAGTGAATATGCAGTAGTACTATAATGGAATATTAGTCAGAATTCAAGTCCAGATAACTATGGCACACATATCATACAATAATTTTGAACTTACATAATCTTGAAACAGGAACTTCATTTTTTTAAAATTAGCAATTCTGAATGCACTAGCGATGTAATTGAATTTTTTAGACCATAGTAATTGAACTTCAAGCACATTTCTTTATTAAACATTTGTTTTTTCCAGTTGCACAATAATTATGTCCTTCTCAGTAGGACTCATCAGAATTGTAGACGGCATCCTTGTCAATACGACTCATCAGTACTAGTGCTCTTTTTTCCAAAAAAAAACTGTTAGAATAGAAGCATTTTTCCTATATGGATGTTACTTTTAATGTAAACCTTTCTTACCATGGAAATTAATGTAACAATAAGCAATAAGAGATACCTTCATAGGTGAACATACAGTTGCGAGATCACGAGTAACATGAAGTAAATTTTTCACTAAAATTTTATGAACAAAATACATTAAGAAACTTAGTGCAGAAACAAAAATTTACGATAATGGTGCCGGCCACGCGACATCCAAATTAAGCTAATGGCCTTCTTTGCGCTAATTTGTATGTAAAGCACTCGTTCGACATGAGTTCCTTTGAGGAAGCTTGCATGGTCTAGATTAAGCAAGTTCTTTGTATGTAAAGCACTCTACAGACATTTTGTGCATAGTATATACTGCATGAGCTGATCACATACTCCGTATACTACTAGAACGGAGTAGCTAGTACTACAGTAATAATAAATATACAAGAAATGAATGGTTTTACTTCTCCTTAATACTGAAACAGACATGAGAATCTAATCCTAAAAGCCTGCAATATGAACCAAAAAAGCCAACAAGATGAGCTGAAAAAAACCTACAAACCTGTTGATTTGTTTTTTGTAAGTACATGTGCTAAACTGATATAGTTTAAGTCAATGACCTATTGTAAAATAAGTAATAGTACTGCTACTGGCTTTTATATATTTCACGAAAAAAATCTAATAAAGTTAAGAAAAGGCAGACCACTGCATAAGTACGCTACTGTTCTTGTACATGGTCTAGAAAAATCAAACCTTGTGTAATATCTACTTCAAACCTGTTGTAACAACCGCTTCCACTCTGTGGGAGCTTGCAGTACCCAAACAATCACTTTGGAAAAAATAAGCTTCCCAACCTGAATTTTTACTGAAAGAAAAAGGCACCACAACCTCAGTGATAAGATATTTCACAAGCCTTACAATAACAAAGAAACCTGAAACCAGAGGTGGCATTTAATTGTACAAGTTGTGGTCAACTAACTGCGGATGCGTCACTGATATGACGACTAAACTACACAGGTTGAAGCTAACTCGGCCACGGTGGCAAGACAATTCAGAAGTATGCGCACATCGTTCGTTGATTATAGGGTATGCAAATGGGATAGCAGAGAGCTATAGTAATGATAATTAACCTAACCAGTATATGTTCAAACAAGTTGAAGTTTCTTTTAGTGGGTAACAACTTCAGTTCAGGTGTGTCCCACAGAAAATTCCATAATATTTACAGGACATCTAACAAAGATCATTCAATACTGCCGCCTCTTGTTACTTTTTTCTCAGAGAAATATATGAACAAAGACTAGTTCAACTAGCACAAGAAAACAAACTAGTTGTTGCATCTACAAAAGTCTGAAATTACCATCTAACAACTAAGTGACTTACAACTAGCACATTCAAAACTGCTGCCTCCTGCTGCTTTTTTCTTGGAGAAAAATCTGTACTGAACATCTAACAAATAACACACTTTGCATCTTGTCTCTGTTTGTCCTCAGTACAACATTAAAGTAACACACAGGACCAATCAGAACACAAATCATAATACCAATCCCTGCTATCTTTTGTTGACTGAAGTACAGATGTGCATGCATACCTTGACAGTAGTCGGAGATGAGCACGACAAGGTCCCGGCCGCCACCCCGCTTCCGCCATTGACGGCCAGCAATGACGCCGCGGCGAGGAGGGCGTCCCAGTCCCTTAGCTCACTTGTTGATCAACATCTTCCCACAGTCCAATTGTTGAATGAAGCCATGAATGCGTCCCTGAGAATAAAACAGACAAGATGAGAGGACGGTAACACACGAGATTGAGTTCGGTTCAGGTGTTTGTAAGAAGAGTAGCCTGATACAAAGACAAGCTTCCCATTTGAGCATGTAAAAAACCTGAATCTAGGAGGCGGGTAGCTGCACGCTAGTGTTGAACAGACTCTGCTGGAAATTGTGAACGGACTGGGTTGGCTGAGGCGAACGACTTGTGCGCCGACAAGGCAGAGGACGACGCTGGAAGCTGCAGCACATGGGATGCCACTGCTGGCTGGGAGAGAAGATTAAGAGGAAGGAAGGAAGGGCGACGCCATGCGCGACAGGCAGTGAATCGGGAGATGGTGGTGGGGGGCTGTGGATCCGGCAGCGGGCATGGAATCCATCCTGTTTGCGGGCAGCAGCTGGCGTCGATGGCGGCGGGGAGCTTCATGGGGAGGGACCGGCGGCAAGGAGACTCGCGGGTAGGGGCCGGCGAACGCCCGCGGACAGGCGCGTGGGGAGGGGACGAGTAACGCCAGCGGGGAGGCGAACGGGAAGGGGCCAGCACCCGTCGGCGGGGAGGCGCCAGCGCGCGGGGAGGGGCCGGCGAGCCCGTCGGAGGGGAGGCGCGCGGGGAGGGGCCGGTGAGCCCGTCGGAAGGGAGGCGTGCGGGGAGGATCCGGGTGCGGTGCCTGTCAAAGGGAAGGCGCGTGGGGAGGGGCCGGCGAGCCCGTCGGCGGGGAGGCGTGCGGACGGCCAGCCAGCGGCAGCGCGTGGGTCGGAGAAGCTAACCCGTCACGGCGCTGCAGGCTCCCTCGCTCCGGCTGCCGCCGTCGCTCGCTCGCCCGCGACGGCTGCCTCCGGCGGTAGGAGCTGCGTTAGGTTGGGGACGGGTCGGGGAATTTCTACTGTCGTATGTGCGTCGCGGCTTTATAGGGACGGAGGGTAACAGAATAATATTCTGTTACTAGTAACAGAATAGTCCAACCCTATATATATATATAGACACACATAAACTGCCGCACAAAAGGCACTATAATACTTTCGGGCAAAAGTATAAACACAACCTTTATAATTAAAATAGCATTGTTTTTACAATTCAGATATATGTCACTTGAACATGATACTCTTCGAGCAGTGAGCCTCTATTAAACGGGCGCCTTCTAGGACTTCTTTAAAATAGTGCTCAGCCGGATCCTGGCCTCCCGCCGGACCCCGGGTTGCAATAGCGGTGGCCTTCATCCCTGCCCAATATGTTTTGACACGAGCAAGAGCCATCACTGCACCCTCTATGCACGCCGACCTCTTCATAGCGTTGATATGCGACACAACACCAAGGAATCGTTGCACTAAACCAAAATAATTGTCCAGCCTTGGTCCCTTCGGCCAAAGATGATCCACGACAGACTTCATAGAAAGCCCGGACAACCTATGGAGCTCGGCCCACTCGGCCATCTGTTCATCCAACGACAGCGAACACGTCGGAGCACTAAACTGCGACCAGAACAACCTTTCCACCTCATGATCTTTCCGATCTTTGAAAAACTCAGCCACGTCAGCAGCACTCTTTGCCAAGTCCGAATACGCGTCTACAACACTTCATAATTGATCCATAGGGGCATACTTCGGATCTCCGAACTTCATCCGCAACAAAAAGGGCATCCCAACCGCGTTATCTCCGGCTTCACGAAGCTCCTCCCTTACCGCTCTAAATTCAGAGCAAGTTTTCTTGGCTGCTTCCAAGGCCTTCTTTTGGTCAGCCGCTTTCGCTTGGCTTTCCTTTTCAAGGAGCTCATATTGGCCGACGGCATCTTTCAGCTCAACAACCATCTTGGCTATTTTTTCTTCGCTCTGGCGATGAGCAGCCTGTTCGGCTCTTAACTCTTCGGCCGCCTTTAGGGCAGCCACATCACTTATCCTGGCTTGTTCCTTGGCTCGGGCAAGTTCCGCCCGAAGGGTCTCCATGGCAGCAGCTCCATCTGCAGTCACAACATATTATAGATACTAGCATCATGATCCTCTTAATATTTTCTGACCACCTGAAAATACATACCCTGTGCCTCGTCAAGCCGCTTGTTCACAAGCACGATGTCGGCATCCGCCACGTCAAGCTGTTGCCTTTGTTCGGCAATATCAGCAGTCTGGCCAGCCACCGGACCCTCAGCCGCCTGCACATAACACATCGTGATCATTACCTGGGACTATGATCCTCTGTTTGCCGCCTCGGGACGGCAACCAGAGTCTCAGGGGCTACTATCTATACATGGCACACCTAGCGCGTGTGGTACCATCAGAAACATATATATTACTTTGCGTACCTCAAAGCCTCTTAACAGGCTCGTAAAAGCTTCATTCAACCCGCTTTTGGCGGATGAAATCCTCTCAACCACAGTTCCCATTAAGGTACGATGTGCCTTTGAGATAGCCGCTTGCTCCAAAAGACCCATCAGTGTGTCCGATTGTGTGCCGGACAATCCCAGACTCTTTCTGTTGCTCTCCTTGGGAGCCGAATACTCCGGACTTCGGGCGGCCGAAGTGTTAACTTCTAGCCTTGGCGGATCAGGAGAAATCCTCCATGACGACACCTCGGGATCGTCCGCCCCATGTGGCAGGGAGGAAGGACGAGGCATTTCGCTCTCCATCATCTCCGGAAGAAGATCCCCCGAAGATGAACTTTGTCGAGAAGGGCTATGAGCCGGACTGCCAAATATATGTCTCGGTTATTGTTCTTAGAGATAAAGCAGGATATATTTACCAAAGTACTTTTGTTCACTTACAGCTCGGTTGATGGTTGGCCCCCTTGCAGGCGCTGTGCGGTAAGGACGCCCTCCGGGGCAGGGCCCCCGGGCGAAGGTTTCTTCCCTCGTTTGAAAACCTCCGTTTCCAAGTCTTCAGAGGCAACCCTTTTCTTCCCGTGGGGAGAGGGGATTCTAGATTCACCTCCCGGATTATCCTCCTTCGCGGAGACACTAATTCCCCCGGTTTGGATGTGTATTGTATGAAGCCCGCTTTCGGCTTCTCTATTCCTCCCTTCATCTTCTCCTGATGGCACTTGATAGGGTGCGCGCTCAAGCATCCTGGTTAGTATAGGATCCGGCGAGCCTTCGGGAAGGGGGGCCGAACACCTGATCCTCTCCGCCTTTCTTATCTAGTCCTGGCCGAGAACAATTTTTCAAAATGATGTTGTGACAAATATAAAGACGGCATGTACAGTCGCGGAATTACTTTCTTGGGTATCTGGACGGTTGTAGTTGAGACCCGCATCCTTGGTGCTGTCCGGACACTTTATTCGTATCCGAAGAACAAGCCGTACATCCCTTCGAGCGTCATGCCGAAGAGTTGTTGAATAGTTCACGGTCCTTCCGGGTTGAACTCCCACATACGGAGAGATCTACGTTGGCACAACATGACCCTACAAACTAGCATTACTTGCATTACCTTGACAAGACTGACATCCCTCTTGAGGAGATCTCGAATGCGGCTTTGCAATGTCAGCACGTCATTAACTGGTCCCTAGTCCAGTCCCTTGTTGACCCATGACGCCAGTTGAGGCGGAGGGCCCGAGCGGAAGGCAGGGGCGGCCACCCGCTTTGTGCCTCGAGGAGCTGTGATGTAGAACCACTCCCGTTGCCATAAGTCAGACACCTCCGGGTAGGAACCCTTTGGCCATAGGGCATCAGCGCCTTTGCTTATTATAGCGCCTCCGCACTCTGCGTGTCGCCCATCGATCATCTTCGGCTTCACATTGAAGGTCTTGAGCCATAAGACAGTGTGGGATGATGCGGAGGAAGGCCTCACACACGACGATAAATGACGAGATGTGAAGGATGGAATCTGGAGCTAGATCATGGAAATCTAGTCCGTAATAGAACATGAGCCCTCTCACAAAGGGATCAAGACTAAAACCTAGCCCTCGGAGGAAGTGGGAAACAAATATGACACTCTCTTGGGTTCGGGAGTGGGGATGACCTGCCCTTGAGCAGGCAGCCTGTGCGAGATTTCGGCGGTGAGATACCTGGCCTCCCTAAGCTTCTTGATGTCCTTCTCTATGACAGAGGAGGCCATCCATTGGCCTTGAAGGTTGGATCCAGACATAGTTGGAGGTCCGAAGCGCTTAGCCTGAGCCTTGGGTGTTGGAACTCGAGGTGGGGGAAGGGAAGGATCGAGCGTGGGGAGAAAAGGACAGGCCTTGGCCCCTTTATAAAGAGGGTGAATATCAAGCGTCCTCCGCGTGGCCGTTTGAAACTTGCCTAAAATCGAGGAGTCATACAAACAAGCGCGATTGGGTTACCCACACCCTTATTGATGAGGATCCCGTGATAAGGGGAACACGATCTCTGCTTCGACAAGACGTGCCAATAAAACTGCCTCGCAACACGTGCAGTGGCAGGCTGGGAAAAATGGTTCGTAATAACCGGGCCGTGGCGTGATGTCACACTATTAAACATTGTCTGCAGATTAGATTTATGGAATATTGTGCTCTCTACGGTGGTATGTGGAAATTATTTTGCAGAGCCGGACACGATCCTTGTGTTAAAAATCTTCTATGGAGTATTCGGAGAATGAACCCGCCTTGAAATGCCGAAGACAATCTGCACGCCGGACTCATCGTCATTGAGGCCTGGTTCAAGGGCTACTAAGGGAGTCTTGGATTAGGGGGTCCTCGGATAGCCGGACTATATACTTTGGCCGGACTGTTGGATTATGAAGACTAGTCAAAGGCACATGCTTTGCACGTGTGCATTATTATTTACAATTTTCAAACGGACAAGAAGAAAATTCAATACAAACAGAGCATACATGAATTGCTTTAACTTTGCAACGTCGTGCCGAGTTAATAAGAAAAAACTCATGCCAAGTTACAATGTCCTGGTAAATGTTCGCTCTTAAATTGCAAAAATATGTCAAGAAATTGTAGTTAGTACTTTACAAACTTGCAGTCAATATTCACAAAGTGGTAGTTCACGTCATGGGATCATATTTTGTTTAGAAAATGATCATCTCCATGCATTATACGTCACTTGGACGTAGATGGAATGCACCCAGGGGCTGGGCTAGAATTATTAAAGGGTTATACATCCAAAAAAATTTACCAGGAAATGGTATATATGTTTATATTGCACATCTTCTTTTATATGTGCATAATGGAACTCGTGAAAAATCATGGCAAACAGTCGTCTCACTCACCCATCCCACCTTGTCTGAATGCGATTTGTTTTTTGAGGTGAGTCTGAATGCGTTTTTTGCCTGACACTCAGCCATATGGGCGAGGAAGCTTGCCATCGGGCGAGCTGTAGCCACTCCATCCAGTTTTTTTAGACGAGCCACTCCATCTAGTTAAACACTCTAATATCATGTTATAAAAAATTGTTAATGCCAGGCCCAGGCTACCAGCCCACAATTTGCTAGGTCTGCCTCTGCCTGACTGTCGAGCAGAGCACCCGCGCGCCGCTGCTCCCCTTCGTCAGATCCCGTCCCTGCCCTCAACCCACGAACGCCTACGTGAGGACCACCGTGGAGCCGATGAAGCACACGACCACGCCATTCGAACTTGTGCTCCCTCGTCTAGTCTTCCACGGCAGGCACGACGGTGCTCACATCCGGCAGCCACGGCCCCACGCAGCAGACGCCAGCATGTACCACACTCCATTCCTCCACAGTGGCTCCACCGTGATGGGGCTCAGCAATCAGTTTCTCCTCGCATCCATCCATCCAGGCAAAGGGAGGTTGGCTGGCAATCTTTTTTCCGAAGGCGGCCGTGGTATGTGGAGTTTTCTAGAAGAGCGACTGGATTTTAGGTTGGCAGGAGCACTGTGACCGGCGAATTCAGGTGACCTGAGCCGTTCGATCCAATAGAATCAACGGCTACAAATAAATTTATTCTGTAAGCGACGGGGAAGATAGGTGAGATGGAGGTAGATTCAAATATTCAAACAAATGCGTACTATAGTAGTAGAGATACAAGATTGAAGACTTCGTCCCGTGTCCGGGTGAGACTCTCCTTTGCGTGGAAGACAAGCTTGGCAATTCGGATATTTAGATCTCCTTCTCTGTAACCGACTCTGTGTAATCCTAGCCCCCTCCGGTGTCTATATAAACCGGAGGGTTTAGTCCGTAAGACAAGAACAATCATAATCATAGGCTAGCTTCTAGGGTTTAGCCTCTACGATCTCGTGGTAGATCAACTCTTGTAATACTCATATCATCAAAATCAATCAAGCAGGAAGTAGGGTATTACCTCCTTCGAGAGGGCCCGAACCTGGGTAAACATTATGTCCCCCGCCTCCTGTTACCATTAGCCTTAGACGCACAGTTCGGGACTCCCTACCCGAGATCCGCCGGTTTTGACATCGACATCCACCCTCGGGGCTGAGGGTTTGTACCAGTAGCTATGTGTTTGATCTCTCTCTCTCTCTCTCTCTCTCTCTCGTGATCTATATCATGGGCTTTGTTAATATAGTCGGATCATAAGATGCTTCTCCCATCTATACTCTTGTTATGATGAATTGAATCTTTACCCCTCAAAGTTTTGTCTTGTCGGATTGAATATTCAGAGATGAGAACACATGATATATGTCTTGCAATATGAATACTTGAGGTGACAATGAGGTATCTTATTGATTCACTTAATATGTGTTATGGCATTCAACTCGCGGATTCCCGCGGTGATATTGGGGTAATCTATCCATAGGGGTTGATGCACGTTTTTCTCTGACAGAAACTTTGGGGGTCTCTTTATAGTTCTTTGTGTTTTTGAGTATTATGAATATGAATTTGCTTTGGTGTTATTCTAGTACATACTCTAGGATAGATCGAATAGAAAAACAGCTTTGTGTTATTTTAGTACGAACTCTTGAATAGATAGAACAGAAAGAATAACTTTGAGGTGGTTTCGTGACCTACAAACAATTCCTATCTTTTGTTCTCTGCTAATAGGAACTCGAGAGTGACTCTTTATTGCACTTTGAGGGATAGTCATATGATCCAACTATGTTAGCATTGCTGAGAGGTTACACTAGCGAAAGTACGGACCCTAGGCCTCATTTTTAAGCATTGCAACACCGTTTTTGTGCCTGTTTACTATTTGCTACCTTGCTGTTTTTATTTATTCATATTATAAAAATATATTTCAACCATCCATATTACACTTTTATCACCATCTCTTCGCTAAACTAGTGCACCTATACAATTTGCCATTGTATTGGGTGTGTTGGGGACACAAGAGATTTCTTGTATTTGGTTGCAGGGTCGTTTGAGAGAGACCATCTTCATCCTACACCTCTCACGGATTGATAAACTTTAGGTTATCCACTTGAGGGAAAATTGCTACTGTCCTACAAAACTCTGCACTTGGAGGCCCAACACGTGTCTACAAAAATAAAGTTGCGTGGTAGACATCAAGCTCTTTTCTGGCGCTGTTGCTGTGGAGGTGAGTGCTTGAAGGTATATCTTTAGATCTTGCAATTGAATCTTTGAGTTTCTTATTTTATCACTAGTTTGGTTTATAAAACAAAACTACAAAAATTGGAATTAAGGTTGCATCATATTATTGATCATCTTTATAATATCTTTCTTGAAAATGATGGTTTGGAAAATTATGCTCAATTGATAGAAGAAGAATTTAATAAAATGATTGGCCTGAATGATGAGCATGATTGCAATGTTGTTAGTATGAATTTTTTGAATATCCAAAATGCTAATGATGGATGCACTAGCCATGATAATGATGTCTCCCATAAGAATGTTAATTTTTGCGGAGTAAATTGGGAGTGCACACACACACCAAAAAGGGAAGATAGATTTTGCAAGAAGGATAAATATTTAGAAACGAAAAAGTTGCAAGAGAGGCTAGATGATTGTGCTGAAAGATTCAATATCTTTCGCCATCCTTGTGAACTTTGCAATGAACGTGGTCATTTAAAGCTCCAATGCTATTTGTTTCATGATAAAATTGTGTCCAAAAATTGTGATAACTTGATTACCCTTGAGCATCATAAAGAGCTTAGTCTTCTTTTGGGGTATGAAGAAATGAAACGTATAACTAAGGATGTTGCAAAATTTAATCTCAATATAATTCTTGATTTTTATCTAGAGGAAATTTATATGTTTTGTGCGCTAAATTGCATTGAGAATCCTTATATTGCCAACTATCTAAAGACAAGAAAACAAATAGAGCATGAAGAGAGTACTAATGAAAGGGAAAGTATTTCCCAATACCCTCCTAGTGTTTATGATGAATCAGGTAACAAGGAGGAGCTTCCTATCCAATCAATCTCTTCAACAGGATGCTCGGAAAAAATGATTAAACCCACACGTGAGGTGGTGAAGAAAAAAAAGTAGAGGTAAAAAGGTAACTCTCCCAAGTAATATTGCTCCTATCACCATTGTGCCTCATGAAAGTGAATCAAATATGTTGATGGAGGATGATGATATTGAGTATGATTTTGTGATGCCTACTACTTGTTGTGATGATTATGATTGGGAAGACAATGATGTCTCTTATGATATTAAAAATCTTTTTGGCACTTTCTTGGAAGAATATGATAATAATGTTTGCTATACTATTGGTGCCATTCATGCTATTGATAAGAATGATTATGATGATATGCAAATCCACAAGCTTGGGGATGCTATGTTTGATGAGTATGAAATGTTTGAAGATTTATTTGCTGAAAATAATGCTTGTCCTAAGCTTGGGTATGCTTTGCATAATGAATATGATCCTTTGATTCCTTATACTTTCGATAAGAAAATTTATTATGATGATAGCATGCCTCCTATTTATGATGATTACAATTATGAAAGTGGGTTTGGAAGAGTGTCAACTCTAGGTAGTAGTGATCCCACTATTTTGGAGGGTGTTGAATCTTATTACAATATTGATGAAAGTAGATTTGGAGAGGTCATGACTTTATTTAGTGATACATCCACTATTTTGGAAGAGGTTTCAATTGACTATGATGAGAACAAAGTTGCTACTTATGATGATTATTATGATGACATGTATGCCATAAAGAGTAATAAATGATCTATGCTTTTGGATCATGAAAAGAATGCTTTATGTGATGGTTATATGGATGAATCTATTCATGATGCTACTGAAAATTAATTTGAGATAGGAGCTTATGATTCATGATGCTCTTGTTATGTTTCAATCTTTATCTTTTATGCGAGCATCATTGAACTCATCATGCCTAGCTAAAAGGCATTAAAGAAAAGCGCTTGCTGGGAGACAACCCAACACTTTTACCTACTGTTTTTATATGTTCACATGATTAGGCTACTGTAGTAATCATGTTTTATTGTCTTTGTTTCAATAAAGTGCCAAGTAAAGCCTTTCGGATCATGTTGGGTGATAGTTGATTTGATCTTGCTGAAAAACAGAAACTCTTGCGCTCACGAAAATAGCTCTCATTTTTAACAGGGGGGTGATTTTGAGTTGATTCTTTTTGAAGAAGATTAATATACAAATTGCGCACGTGGCCCAATGTTTTCATAATTGTTGGAGTAGCAGAAGTATGGTTTGAGTACAGATTACTACAGACTGTTCTGTTTTTGACAGATTCTGTTTTCAATGCATAGTTTGTTTGTTTCCTTGTTTCTATGGCTTATATTGCTCAATATAAATTGTGGAAATGATATTCTACAGTAGGAATTGTGTGGAAACAATTATGAATCTTGTCTTTGACAGTACCAAAAGTGAAATGGTTTGCTCTTTATCATACTAAGCTATCTCACAAGGTTCTGTTAAGTTTTGTGTGATTGAAGTTTGCAAGTTTTGGGTGAGATGTCGATATGAGGAGAATAAGGACTGACAAGACCCTAAGCTTGGGGATGCCCAAGGCACCCCCAAGGTAATATTCTAGGAAGATTCAAGAAACTAACCTTGGGGATGCCCCGAGGATGGCATCCCCTCTTTCGTCTCCAACATTATCGGTAACCTCACTTGGAGCTATGTTTTCATTCATCACATAATATGTGTTGTGCTTGGAGCATCAATTTATTTTTCTAGTATTTTCTTGCTGTTATTTATAATAATGTTTTGAATCTCTTATTTCAATAAAAGTGGCAATGATAGCCTTTGCCATGCTTATTTTGCAAGTATACTTGTTGCTGTTTGAAAATAGAAAGTTTATCGATGTTGAAAAAATTCCCTAGAAAAGTAAGAATATGATAAATTGTTAAAACCTTTTGCAAAATAATCTATGATAAATTTTATACAGTGTAGTATTTTTCTCATAATTGTTGGAGTTATGGAAGTATGATGAATCTTGCATTCTTTACAGACTGTACTGTTTTGGCAGATTGCTGTTATGTTTGCATATGTTTGCTTGTTTAATGATTCTATTTGAGGATAGGAGTATTAAATATGCAGAGGCGTTTAGTATGCAATGTTGAATAATAATTTTAGTGATTTGCTACAGTAGAGAATGATAAGGTTTTGCACTGATTTATACTAACTTAACTCACGAGTTCTTGTTGAGTTTTGTGTGGATGAAGTTTTTGAGATTTAGGGAAACTGTGATATAAGAGGAATTAAGGACACACAAAAGCTCAAGCTTGGGGATGCTCGAGGCATACCAAGCTAATATTTCAATAAGTTTCAAGCATCTAAGCTTGAGGATGCCCCGGTAGGCATCCCACCTTTCTTCTTCAACCATTATCGGTGAGTATTGGTTGAGCCTAAGTTTTTGCTTCTTCACATGAGTTGTGCTACTCTTGAAATGTCATTTTATTTTCATTTTGCTTGCTGTTTCAATAAAATACATAGACCTGAAAGTTTTTAAATAAAATAGAGTCCTCAAATAGGAGGCTAGGTAAGCGGCATTCACATCCCACCAACAAAGCTCTTCTCTATGGAATTGCTCTTATGCTTCACTTATATCCTATGAGTAAATTGTTGAATAAATTGAATGTCATGAAGCTAAAATCATATCATGCCTAGTGGTAGCTTCACATTGGGTTTAGAAAGTGAAATCTTTTGAGGCTTTACAATCACAATATTGGTCATACAAGCAATTCACGAATAATTAGTATAAGGAAGAGAACTTTCACATGCAATTACACTATCATGGAAATCTTTTGTGATTGTGAGCCCCCATAAAAATATTATATGCCAAAATTGTTGACGTTGGACAAGGAAGACAACGTCATGATTTATGTTTGCTCATATTCACATAGAAGTCATATTGTCATAGATCCTTTAACATGTGGTGCTTGCCCCCCATCTTTGCTAGCCAAAAATTCCGCACCAAGTAGAGATACTACTTGTGCATCCAAAAACCCTTAAACCCAAATCTTATTTTCAAGAGTCCACCATACCTACCTAAGGATTGAGAAAGATCCTTCAAGTAAGTTGTCATCGGGGCAATAAGGCAATAAAAATTGCTTCTAAAATTGTGAGATCATTTAGTGTAAGAGAAAATTGAGCATTGTACGAACTTGGATGACAAAGAATACAAGCGACAGACTGCATTATAAAGGTTTCCATCTTAAGGGGCAATACAATGTGACGTTCTTTTGCACTAAGGGATTAAGCATACAAACAAATAAGCGCATGGCAACCTCTGCTCCCCTCTGCGAAGGACCTATCTTTTACTTTTCAGTATTTACTTTTATGCAAAGAGTCAAAGGTTTTCTCTCTATTCCTTTTTATTTTTCTCTTGTGGCAAGCATCATGTGGTGAGGAAAGATCTAGGCACATATGTCCAATTGAATATGGGCAGCACGAGTTATTATTGTTGACATAACCCTTGAGGTGAATACATTGGGAGGCAAAACAATAAGCCCCTATCTTTCTATGTGTCCGATTGAAACGTTTTGCTCATGTGTACGCGGTGAGTGTTAGCAATCATAGAAGACTATATGATGGTTGAGTATGTGGAACTCTTACTTAAACTCTGTTGAATAAGTTGAATTGAAATTGCTTGGTGACTGAGAACATAGGTTGCTGAGTTTCAAGAGAATTCATTGTTTGAACCTTAACATGTGAATTGGTTGCCACTATAACATGATAAATATTATGAGAAAGAATTGATGTTATGATGCTAGGAAGAATGATTGAAATTGTCATTGATCAAACTTGTGCACTTTGCTAGCATTCACACTTCATAAATTATTTCTTTTATCATTTATCTACTCGAGGATGAGTAGGAATTAAGCTTGGGGGTGTTGATACGTCTCCAACGTATCTATAATTTATGAAGCATTCATGGCATTATATTATCATTCTTGGATGTTTTACAATCATTTTATAGCAACTTTATATCATTTTTTGGGACTAACCTATTGACCCAGTTGTCGGTGTCAAAACCGGCGGATCTTGGGTAGGGGGTCCCAAGCTATGCGTCTTAGGATCAATGGTAACATGAACACGGGATTTTACCCAGCTTCGGGCTCTCTTGATGAGACAATACCCTACATGCTGCTTGATTGACTATAATGAATATAGGGGTTACAAGAGTTGATCTACCTCGAGATCATATGTTGTGGTCTAAACCCTAGAGGTATGATGAGTAATGTCATAATAATCCTCTATCGACTAGCCTAGCCTCGGTTTATATAATGTACCAGAGGCCTAGGATAACAAGAGTCCTAGCCGAATACGCTGGTGGGGGAGGAGTCCTTGTCTTGATCACCAAGTCTTGTGGAATCTTCCTTGTATGCGGCAACTGTCCGAACTGGCCCATGAGTATACGGCCATGGGGGTCCTCGGCCCAATCTAACTGATCGGGGGATGACGTGGTGAGTACCCCCTAGTCCAGGACACCGTCAGTAGCCCCCTGAGCTGGTCTTCAAGTTGGGGACGCTCCTCGATTCTTCCGAACTATTCTTCATCTTCGGTCGTCCGTCTTGAAAACTGGTTCAACAAATCTTCTCATCTTCGATCTTGAGGATCGCAAAGTAAATCCGAAGAGTTTATATGTCGGGTATCCGAGGAGCCCCTTTAAGTTTCCGGCCTTTATCAATGCCTTGTTATTATTATGCCGCACTTCAGGTTTGAAGTTATTCCCATGCCGCAGCGTCCTCTTGCGTCCGAGCTCCAACGCCGGATTGTATTCGAGGTATCTTTTGCAGCCAAGCACCAACGTCGGACTACTTCCGAGCTCCAACGCTGGAATATATCCAAGCTCTAACGCCGGACTGTGTCCAAGCTCCAACGCCGGACTGTATCCGAGCTCCAATGCCGGACTATATCCGAGATGTCATAGATCATCTGGGTTCAAAAAGTTGAAGGAGTTTAGCCGAGCTTAATGCCGGAAATGCCCTCTATGGAGCCAGCCACTGGCACCCTAGCTTAATGCCGGACTGCTTCCGAGGTGGTGCACCACCCCTGACTATGGGCTGATTTTTTGATTGGTGCAATTTATCCTCTGCTGAGATATATAGCCAGTAGCCCTCAAGGTATGTGCGTCGGTCTAAAACCCGAGATGCACCTGAAGGAAAACATGAAACCACTAATCCCAGTTGCCCCTGAGACTTAGGTCGATGCGCGAAATCGGCCTGAGGATCAATTCCTAGCTCGGCAGCATACATAGGAATAGAAACGCGGTGTGCAAAGTCTTCGAGACTCCGGTTGGGTGCGGCCGACCATCCTGAGGATAATAATCTCCTTGAAAACTATACTGCACTTTAAATTTTCTGCATTGGATTGTCAATGCAGTAGCCCCCGAGACACTGCTCGGGTGGCAACTCTAGATCAGGGGATCAATGTACCCCTTTAATATTTGTAAATAATAAGCACGAAGCCCAGTAGCCCCCGAGCCTTAATGTGGGCACGGGTGGCCAAATTAAGGATCGATATCCAAAGTAAAATCACAAATCATGTGTAATGATTCTATGTATCCAAGTACTTTGCATCATCAATGATCGGATCCGCATTGTAGAAAACTTTGTCGACCGGCCATCGGCTTCAACCTCCTCGGCCAGTAGCCAAGGAGTGTTTGTCCCACTTTATAAAGCCTTTATGAGGGAAAAGATTTGTGGCAAACAAGGCAATCCAGCCATACGTTTTATAAACAAAGGTACGCAGAGAGACATGTTATATTATTGTTTAACATAAGAAACATCGTCCAAAGAAAATAGTCCCACTATCGGTTCCTTTCTTTTGGTTGTCATGCTAAGCATGATCATGAAATCTCAGCTCCGATCAATGTGGGAGGAAAATACTGAGGATTTTAGTTTGGGAAAAGCTTCCAAACTCTGTTGTCTAGATGAACCCAAATTTTCACTTCCTTGTGACCGTTTATAATCTGAAAGTGGCCCATCGCTGGCTTGTGCCCCCTTGTAGATGCTATGCAGGGTGTTTCCGAAATAACAAAACAACCCTTAGCCGACGTCTCGGTGCCCGAAGGCGGTTGTGTTGGCGGAAACAAGGCAATCAGATATACGGGCTTTATAACTTTCACTCAGTCATAGGAGCTTAAAGTTGGGAGGCCAGGAAGTAGCCCCCGCTTAGTGTTCGGCGACAGCCGAGGTCAAGCCGTAAACACTTAGGCCAATGTTATGAACGGCCCGTCATTTAACATAGTCATCGGATCACTGACCGGTTTATGCTTTATTGTGACAGTCAGTTTCGGCTTTCTCCACCGAGGTGCTTAACCATACGAGTTGGAAGCACAATCGCAGTGGTTCTCCTTTTGCACACCTAACCGAACAAAGTGGAATGTAGGAGGCAAACACAGGAGCCGGGCAACCCAACTATCGACCGAAGACACAATTTGAAACCGATGCATATATAGCAATACCCGATAATTTTTGCCGAATCTCTAAAGGTGTCCGACGTTGCACGGCGAGACTTATGCGGAAAACACACAAATAGTTGAAAAGTGCCATAGGATTGGAAAACCAAAAAATGTCAGGGAAAACTCGACGTCCGAACTAGATCAAGTGTTTTGTGCCAATCCGAAAATTGAAAAAATTGTGCTTCTGTCATGCTTTAACATGACACATCGTATCTCAAGACTTCAAGCGGGTCAGCCTACGGCTTCAACCTCCTACCCCGAAGGCGGAGTAATTTGGCGGCTTTGAGAGGGAAATCCGGCTATTGACCACACACTCGCGTCGAAAAAAGGAGTGATAGAAAAAAAACTTTACAACGACTAGGAAGAAGAACACTTATTATAAAACAGCTCACATAAATTTAAGAGCCCCCGAGTGACTTGGGTAAAAGAATTTTATGTAAAATGATTGTATGTACCGAAGTACTTGTATAATGTCTGTGTTCACCCGAACTTTATACGCGTCTTAACCAACCGTCGGCTTCTCCCTCTTCGATCGAGGACTGAAAAGTGTTATGTACTCCACCTGTCGAGAGTATCGATGGTGTTTCCGTTATCCAGGCAATCAGGCCATAAGGCTGTAACAGACAAAGCGCGCTCAGGGAACTTATGCTATATTACTAACAAAGTGTAAGAAGCATCTTCGAAGAAAATAGTACCCCCACCGATGCCTTTCTTCGCTGCTCATTGTCATTATGAGACTTGTGCAATAGATTTTTTGTACTCATGAGTTCCGTTGTGTGCCGGCCATGATTGAAAACAATAAGAGCGCTAGCTTTCAGCTTCACCCAGTCTGAGGTCAGAGCTCGGAAGAACCGGTCGTGACAATCGTAGAGGTGCTCCCTTTACTCCCTAGCCGAACAATCGGGAACGTAGGGGTAAGCACAGGAGCCACGCAACCCAGCTTGCAAATCACTTAGGTAAATATGGTGCATATTATGGTGTAATACACGAACAAGGAACGAAGCCGTACAAGTATAATCATATGCAAGAGGAAAAGCTTCATAAAGGAAGCCCCAAGTAAACGGGGTATTTGAATTTGTGTGTCACAAACAAAGTTTGGATAGGGAAGATTTTCACAAGCAACTTTTTGCCAAAAAGGTATAATGCTTGTTCAAACCGAACAAAATTTAAGGCTGAAAGTTTTTGAGCATGAAAGCAACTTAGCTGGTTGATATGTTTGGCATTGATGACGCGGTCCAAGCTTGATGTGAGACAGGGTTCCAGCCCCCAGGCTGGTCCCAAGGTGGCCGAGCAGAGAGTCCGGCACTCCGAGAAGATGAAGCCCCCAGTCCAGCCGCGATAATGGAGCAGGCCGGCGCGCCAAGGCGACAACACGGCTCAGTCTGAGTCGATTGGCTGCACAGATAAAATAGTGCAAACCAAAAGAAATGGCAAATAAAGATAATAATGTATATATATATTAAAAAAATTATTCTACTTATTTAACACAAGTGAAGGAAATAATGAAAGAGATGTGGCCTGAGCATCGAGGTCAATGTCGATGCAGGGCGTCGGCGTGACGCGGTGAAGGCGTGACAAAGCCCGAATTCGTAGGTCAGTCCGAGTTCCGGATACGGCGTTCGCCGAACTATGCACAGAAACTGACCGAACCACCATGCAATCATCGCTAATGCAGCCACCAATTGATAGACCTGTGTATAGATGATGGAACAAAGCAGAGTAATAATTCCTTGGAAAAAATGAACCCAAACAAGCGAAAATTGCTAGGATTAATAGCACCTGGTTTATCTGCTGTAGCGGTTCGAAGAAAGGTTACTCCCAAAACTGGGACTCGATGCGCACACCCATTGCCTGATGGGTGATAAAGCGATGGCACGACGATCCTGGCAAAGGTTGGCTCGCCACGGCGAAGCCCGTGGTCCAGCTAATGTGATGAAGCTGGTCGGCTGGTGACGCCGAAGTCTCTGGAGTAAGTTGATGAAGGGATGACGAAGCCCCCAGTCCAGGCGAGGAGACGGAGTGAGGAGATGTGTCAGCCTAGGTGTTGAAGTAGTTCGGCGTTATGGACATCGGCTCGATGAAGCAACAGTTCAGCCATGCCGATGCAGGTCGTAGCTTGTGACGTGATCAATGCTGGCTTGATGAAGTGAATGTGCGGCGATGCCGGTGTGCCCGCTCCGTGTAATCCGTGGGGCGGCGATGTTGGTGACGATTTATCCTTCGCGATGCCGAACTATTGTTTGGCTGGCCGAGGTGATGATCCGAAGAAGTTGAGCTCGGCTCAACAAAGCGACGACGTGTCTAGCGCAGGTCGGCCGCCGTGGAGTGATGTTGTCGGGCCGGTTTGACACCGGCACGATGGTGAAAATCGTATTGTAAAAGTACTTTTAATATTAATGAGATGTGTTTGAGAATAAAACACAATACTCCATATGAAAACGTCCTTCAAAAAGGATTTCCGGAATCCCATTCGTAAAGAAGATGAACTTGGGTCGGATTCGTTCTCGCGCAGAAAACAGATTCTAAAAGTGATGCACTAATCGGAAAGTTCCCGGAGTTCGGACGGTCGGATCGAGCTGAATTTTGGGAAGGTGGTAGATATGGGAATTCCACATCCGATCAACGGTTGGATCTTAGAAAGGACGTCCGAGCTAGATGCTGGACACCCCGCTCAAACTCGTCCGAATTCTCATCCAGATTCAACAGGGCTCCAGTATATCGGAGATTGCCGGAGATTCCTCCATCGGAACTCGACAAAATTTTTGCAGGGTTGTTGTAGACTTAATTCCGCATAATTCCACCAAAGCAATCATTTAGGCAACACTCGAGGAGGCGGTGGCGGCGGTACAAGTTTGCTGTCCAGAAAAACAGCACGGTCGCCTGAGGGCAATGTTGACGTTGAGCCCCCGAGTTCCATGGATGACTCCTCCATGATCTTGATAGAGATCGGAGTTGATTTTGATGAAGGCCCTCATCTGAACATGATGATCGGAGGTAGGGCGCAGTCCTCGGTCAAGCCAAGGTGACCAGTTGAGCTGGTGACGAAGAAGTCGACGTTGCAGTTGACCTGCAGTCGAGCCATTGATCCTTTTGCCGATCACACAGCGGAACTCTCAATGAAAGCACCAACGTCGGTGTCAAAACCATCGGATCTCGGGTAGGGGGTCGCAAGCTGTGCGTCTTAGGATCAATGGTAACATGAACACGAGATTTTACCCAGCTTCGGGCTCTCTTGATGAGATAATACCCTACATGCTGCTTGATTGACTATAATGAATATAGGGGTTACAAGAGTTGATCTACCTCATGATCATATATTGTGGTCTAAACCCTAGAGGTATGATGAGTAATGTCATAAGAATCCTCTATCGACTAGCCTAGCCTCGGTTTATATAATATACCAGAGGCCTAGGATAACAAGAGTCCTAGCTGAATATGCCGGTGGGGGAGGAGTCCTTGTCTTGATCACCAAGTCTTGCGGAATCTTCCTTGTATGTGGCAACTGTCCGAACTGGCCCATGAGTATACGGCCATGGGGGTCCTCGGCCCAATCTAACTGATTGGGGGACGACGTGGTGAGTACCCCCTAGTCTAGGACACCGTCACCAGTGCCCAGTGCCAGTTGCTATTTTTTGCTTGTTTTTTACATCACAGGAAATCAATACCAAACGGAGTCCAAATGCAATGAAACTTCACGGAGATTTTTTATGGACCAGAAGGAACCCAATAGGCCAGAGCTGCACCCAGGGCCTGATGGCGTGCCCAGGTGGGTTGTGCCCACCTTAGTGGCCTCCCGCGGCCCCTCTTTACCCTATAAATTCACAAATATTCTAAAACCCATCGGGGTTAACCTTATTAAGAAGTTCCACCACTGCAAGGTCTCTGTATCCACGAAAACCAATCTAGACCCCGTTCCAGCACCCTGCCGGAGGGGGGAATCATCTCCGGTGGCCATCTTCATCATCCCGGCGACCACCATGAAGAGGAGGGAGTAGTCCACCCTCGGGGCTGAGGGTTTGTACCAGTAGCTATGTGTTTGATCTCTCTCTGTCGTGATCTATGTCATGGGCTTTGTTAATATAGTCGGATCATATGATGTGTCTCCCCTCTATACTCTTGTTATGATGAATTGAATCTTTACCCGTCAAAGTTTTCTCTTGTCGGATTGAATATTCAGAGATGAGAACACATGATATATGTCTTGCAATATGAATACTTGAGGTTACAATGAGGTATCTTATTAATTCACTTGATATGTGCTATGGCATTCAACTCGTGGATTCCCACGGTGATATTGGGGTAACTATGCATAGGGGTTGATGCACGTTTTTCTCCGACGGAAACTTTGCGGTCTCTTTATAGTTCTTTGTGTGGATTGAGTATTATGAATTTTAATTTGCTTTGGTGTTATTCTAGTACGTACTCCATGATAGATCGAACGAAAAAACTAGCTTTGTGTTATTTTAGTATGAACTCTTGAATAGATCAAATGGAAAGAATAGCTTTGAGGTGGTTTCGTGACCTACAAACAATTCCTATCTTTTGTTCTCCGCTAATAGGAACTCGGGAGTGATTCTTTATTGCAGTTTGAGGGATAATCATATGATCCAACTATGTTAGCATTGTTGAGAGGTTGCACTAGCAAAAGTACGGACCCTAGGCCTCATTTTTAAGCATTGCAACACCGTTTTTGTGCCCGTTTACTATTTGCTACCTTGCTGTTTTTATTTATTCAGATTATAAAAATATATTTCAACCATCCATATTACACTTTTATCACCATCTCTTTGCCGAACTAGTGCACCTATACAATTTGCCATTGTATTGGGTGTGTTGGGGACACAAGAGATTTCTTGTATTTGGTTGTAGGGTTCTTTGAGAGAGACCATCTTCATACTACACCTCTCACGGATTGATAAACCTTAGGTCATCCACTTGAGGGAAAATTGCTACTGTCCTACATAACTCTGCGCTTGGAGGCCCAACACGTGTCTACAAGAATAAAGTTGCATAGTAGACATCACACGTGTAGTCGAATTTTTCGGTTAATGGTACGCCTGGTTTATTAGGAAACCTCGCACAGGTAACTGATTTACGGATCATTAACGCAAAAAATGCACACGGGTACGTCATAGAAACCGTTATCTTTCATTGTATCAGGATTATTCAATGTACATGAACGAGGCAAGGTGACACCCGATGAGGAATCATTGGTTTATGAAATGCATTCAAGTGTCAACATGCCTCGCTCGCATAGCCAGATTTGATCCTATGCAACAAGAGATAAGCTTGCTGCCATCCGCTAGCATGGAAATTTAAGCCGGTGTGCAGCCAACTCACACGGCAAGGTGGGACTAAAAACAAGCTACGGCCAGCTCTAGTCTCCTTCGATGGCTGCGGGCGGACGTTTCGGTTGTATTTGGGGTCAGGGTGCGGCTATAAAACTTCAGTGAACACATGCTAATCAACGCTCAAAGCCCTCAAAGGATGTGCTTACCGACATTTTATGTTAATAATAGATAGTACAAACTTAAAGTACTACTGGTAATTTGCTCTAAGACTATGGGCGACACACGCACTAACTACTTCTCACATGCTGCCATCGGGGCATGTTGGCTAGGCGCCGGTGTTCTCCTTCCCGGTCTTGTAGGCGGCAACCCACCTTTCTTCGATCTCCGCCAAGATCTCCTCAGCATGGCATGCGACCTCTTCCTTCTTGCGGCGGCGGGGCTCTCTTTTCTTGACTGCTTTCTGCCTTTTCCGCTCCTTCTGTGTGGCTTTGGCCGCCTCTAGATCCACCGCCCATTCGGCCGTGGCAGCCTGAAAGTCTGCCCATCTAACTGTGTGGCCGTGCCGGCGGCAGTGAACTCGGCGCGGCGAGATGCCATCGCTTCCTTAACATGTGTGTGGTCGCGGGCGGCAAGGAACACGGCACAGAGGGATGCCATCGCTTCCTTACTAGTTACTGTGCATCGCGGTGCCATGAACGACACTTGGAGAGAGCTCTGGGACGGAGGGGCCAGGCAGCCGTATAGTGCGGTGATTTTTAAGAGCTCAGCGACAAACGACAAAGGAAATTTGGCTTCCTGTAGAATTTTGCTCGTTCGTTATCGCACACGGTTCACCTATGTCGCTTCCGGAAACAGTGTGCGCTGAGCCTATTGTGTGTTGCGTTATGATTGGCCGGAACCCCAACCACACAAATCACACATGTGCATCGTAGGATGCACCGTGATCAAACGACAATCTACATCCCTCACATCACACCCGTGCAGCTATAGCTGGATTGGATTTATATGCACTAAATGCCTAGAAAATGCACATAATCCCCTAAATATGGTAAATGAGCCCGGAAAAATGCCAAATTTGAACACTGTGAATTACAGGGTGTATGCTCATTGTAGAAAAAAACTCCATAGGAAAGAACAAAGAAAATTTGGATTCCCCTTCAATCTTGGTGATTTCCCTCTCGAAAGCATGGAACTTCCTCGGTGATGGTTCGATTTATGAAGGGCGTGCATGATGACATAAACCAAACCTTCTCAAATTTTTACCAGGGCATGGTGAGGCCATACCATGTCACCATGCGAGGCGTCATGTTTTTCAAGCATTTATTCAATTATTTCTATAGTTTAAAACCCAATAAACAAATGTTGTGGTTGACTATTGCCACACATTTCATCGAAATGTCTGCCCATTCCTTGTAAAAGGCATGAGAATCTACTAAATGGCACGAGCATGCTTTTCCAGGCCTTTCTTGTGCACCCTTTCATGCACCGATTGTTTGAACTTGAATTATGTGCATTAATGCCTAGAAAATGCACATAATCCCCTAAATATGGTAAATGAACCCAGAAAAGTGCCAAATTTGAACACAGTGATTTGTAGGGTGTATGTTCATCATAGAAAAAAAACTCATGGACAAAGGACAAAGGAAATGTGGATCCCCCTTCAATCTTGGTGATTTCCCCCTTGAAACCATGAAACTTCCTCGGTGATGGTTCAATTTATGAAAGGCGTGCATGACAATATAAGGCAAACATTCTCAAATTTTTACCCGGGTACGGTGAGGCCATACCATGGCACCATGCCAGGCATCATGTTTTGCAGGCTTTTATGTCATTTTTGTATAGTTGTTAACTAAGTAAATGACGCGTTTATGGTTAACTATTGCCACACATTTCCTTGAAATATCTGCCCATTCCTTGTAAAAGGCATGAGAATGTACTAAATAGCACGAGCATGGTTTTCCAGACCGTTCTTGTGCATCTTTTCATGCACCGATTGTTCACATTTGAATTATGTGCATTAATGCCTAGAAAATGCAAATAATCCCCTAATTATGGTAAATGAGCCCGGAAAAATGTCAAATTTGAACACGTTGTATTTAAGGCGGTATGTTGATCATTGGAAAAAATTGAATGAACTAGGACAGAAATTTGGATTCCCCTTCAATCTTGGTGATTTCCCTCTCGAAAGCATGGAACTTCCTCGGTGATGGTTTGATTTATGAAGGGTGTGCATGACGACATAAATCAAACTGAGGGAGTCCTGGATAAGGGGGTATCCGGACAGCCGGACTATATACTTTGGCCGGTTTGTTGGACTATGAAGATACAAGATTCAAGACTTCGTCCCATGTCCGGATGGGACTCTCCTTTGCGTGGAAGGCAAGCTTGGCGATTCGGATGTTAGATCTCCTTCTTTGTAAACCGACTATGTGTAACCCTAGCCTCCTCCGGTGTCTATATAAACCGGAGGGTTTAGTCCGTAGGACAAACAACAATCATAATCATAGCCTAGCTCCTAGGGTTTAGCCTCTACGATCTCGTGGTAGATGAACTTTTGTAATACTCATATCATCAAGATCAATCAAGCAGGAAGTAGGGTATTACCTCCATCGAGAGGGCCCGTACCTGGGTAAAACATCATGTCCCCTGCCTCCTGTTACCATTGGCCTTAGACGCACAGTTTGGGACCCCCTACCCGAGATCCGCCGGTTTTGACACCGACATTGGTGCTTTCATTGAGAGTTCCACTGTGTCGTCGCTGTAAGGCTCCATGGCTCCTTCAATCATCAACAACAACACGGTCCGGGGGGAGAAATTCCTCCCTGGACAGATCTTCGTGTTCGGTGGCTTCGCACTACGGGCCAATTCACTTGGTCATCTGGAGCAGATCGACAGCTACGCCCCTAGCCATCAGGTCAGGTTCGGAAATTTGAACTACACGGCCGATATCCGTGGAGACTTGATATTCGATGGGTTCAGGCCTACGCCAGGAGCGCCGAACAGTCACGACGAGCACGACTTAGATCCGCTGTTAGACAGTATTCGGGATATCGCACCTGCAGTAGCTCCAGACCTAAATCCGGGGCAGATCGCGTCGTCCTCGACGGGTGGATGGACCCTGCCCCGGAGGCCGCATACTCATCGGTGGTAGAGCCGAACATAGACTCCACCTCTGAGGAAGTCTGTGTCACTGGACTCCCGGACTTGTGTCCAGCCATAGGTTCCGGGCCGCGCGCGTTCGAGCCCATCAAATCCGATTGGGCTCCGGTAATGGAGTTCACCACTGCGGATGTCTTTCAGCACTCGCCCTTCAGCGACGTGCCGAATTCATTAAGGTCTCTCTCTTTGTCAGGAAATTCTTGGCCGAACTATGTCCGGCTCGAGTGGGAAGCAGGCGACGGAGAAATTCGTTACCCACCCACCACCCACTTCATTGCCACTGTCGATGATTTAACCGACATGCTTGAACTCGACTCCGAAGACATCGACAGTATGGACGACGATGCAGGAGAAGAACAGGAACCACCGCCCACAGGGCGCTGGACAACCACCTCCTCATATGACATATATGTGGTGGACATTCCCAAAGAAAACAATGGCGATGAGGCAATGGAGGATAACCCCTTAGGGATGAAATCAAAGCATGGGCGTCATCGGCGCCGCTCTAAGCCCCGCCACAGCAATACCGGCACAGGAAACGAAAACAATCCGTATGGTGCCGAAGATGAATACAATCCCGATCAGCCTGCCTTCGAGCAGGCCGAACAGGAAGACGGGCAGGTTAGCCCAGATGAACAGGCGACGAACGGATACTTGGAGGATGACAACTATATGCCTCCCTCCGAAGACAAGGTGAGCCTCGGCGACGACGAATTCGGCGTATCGGAGGTTCCCGTAGAGCAGGAGCGCTTCAAGCGCCGGCTTCTGGCCACTGCAAGAAGCCTGAAAAAGAAGCAACAGCAGCTCCAAGCTGATCAAAATCTGCTCACAGACAGATGGACTAAGGTCCTGGCAGCCGATAAATACGGACTCGAGCGCCCTACCAAAGGTTGCCCAAAACACAAGTTTCTACCTCAACTCAAGGAGGAGGTCCTCAAGCCCACACCCCGACGCCAATACATTACGGCCCGGGGCAACATGCAAGACTTGCGAGACAACATCCATAAACCTCGACACAATAAACACAAGCGTCACAAGAACAATGATGATGCCCAAGACACGATAGTCGATACCGGATTTCGCGGCTCCCAGTCTGGTCAGCGGAAAAAGAACACCTCAGGCCCATCCGGCCTGGACAACATACTTGACCACCCATGTCAAATTCATGGTACCCCAGTAACGGCAGCCAAACATACTAATAGAGAATGCCGGATCTTCAAACAAGCCGGCCGGTCATGTGCCGAAAACAATAAGAAGGGGCCTCGAAGCTATAAAGACAACGAGGAGCCCAGACCATCAAGCATTATAGGGAAAAAGAAATCTCTCCGCAAACCAACATGGTGGACGTGATAAACACCATCCACATCCCCAAATGGGAACGAATGCGTACTCTTCGGGACGACAAGTCAACAAAGCAAGTCGCCCCAGGGTACAAAAATACAGCCCATCATCTTCAAATCATACAGACCGTCCAGCCAAATTTCAACCATGGCAATTCATTTGCACTTATCCTCGGCCCAATAGTTGGCGGGTTCCACCACATATGAGCCCCTATTGGCAGGGACAACAGCCCAAACTTGCTGAACCAGGACACAGTGCGCCAGATAGGTATTGATCGCTCGAGGATCAAGCCTGCTAAAAACATCTTCTTAAGATGTCGTACCAGGTGCATAGGTGAGTTTTACAGGCCCACCACCCTGGAGGTTGTCTTCGGATCACCAAACAATCACCATACTGAAGAGTCAGTCTTCGACATTTCCCCCCTATACAGTAACTATTACGTACTCCCGGGGCGAGCTGCGTTGGCTTAATTCAATGCGGTACCACACCGTGCCATGGCAAGCTTAAAATTCCAAGCCCACGTAACATAATCTCAATTATGGGCAAGGCTGAACTCCACCCACGCACCGGAAAGTATACCTCCACTGAAGCAGCGAGTTGTGCCTTTTTATCGAACCTTGATTCGACAGCCAACCTCCCGGACACCAACAAAGGAGTCCAACCTACTTTATGGCATGATAGCCCGGCTCGACCAGGCTTCAATCAAGCACTCCGGCATAAGCCGGGGAGGGCCTCGCAGTTCAACCGCTCTATGACACACAAATGTCTCTAAACATTTTCTTTACATGCTTACTTTTGCGCAGAACAGGACTGGCGACATGGAATCAGCTCGGATGCACAAAAAGGGAATATATAAATATTCCCCAAGAAGACAATCCGAATACACTTCGGATCCGCACACAACTTCCTCCCGCACGGTCTCAACAGGTTCCGCCATCATTCCTCTTTTTATAGCATAAACCGTACTCATACGCATAGACGTGCCAATTGACTACAACATATAGAGTTACATGACACTTACCGGCTGTCATTCCTCATTGACACCTTTTTCGTCATAACGGCATCCGCACATCGTGTCATGCCCTAATACACCAGGGGCTTCATTGTACCCATAATATGGCAACAAAGTCCGGCCACCTTCTCGGTCGCTCGGCACCCCTAGCATTATATGCATCAGCTCCGAATCATGTCTTGGGTCATTAGTTGGGTTTGCCCGGCTCCCATGTTTTGGTACCTTATGTTCCGTTCTATCGATGAAGGTAGTGCTGGGAGAACTACTGCGATTATGTCCCGGTTGTTTCGGACGAGCACCTCAGTAGAGAAAGCCGAAAACTGACTGTCATGATACGACGAGAGCTGGTCAGTTGTTTGAGAGGTTGTAAAATCTTTAAGGATTTATTCCGCGTAATGCCATAACAAATGCAGAGTGCAACGGATCGGTCTTCCGATCAGGCGCCGTTAGAGCCCCTCATGCGGTCTTCCGAACACCAGGGGCTGCGCCTACCATACTCGAATTCCCTATGGCTAAGTGAGAGTGATAAAGCCCTATAGTCTGATTGCCTAGTTCGTTGTGCTGAATACCTCCTTCAAGGACCCAAAAATGGGATAAAGAGTGTTCAAGGTTGTCCCGAACACCCCCGTACTTTCTACGTGGGGGCAGAAGCCGACGACTGGCCAACTCTCAGGATTCATATATATCAAACGGCCGCACAGGAGGAAAAACTTTTATATAACAGGCAATACATAATAAAAGTGCCAGCGTCCCGCATTACAAAGGAAAACATGACTGTCTTCAGGGAAATATAATGTCTTTGGTACATTGCTCCGCCACAAGGCGGGCTCCTTTTAGGACACCATCATAATATAATCCGGGCTTGCGGTGTTCCTTACCCTCTGGTGGTCCCTCAGTCATCAGCTTTTCAGCATCAAGCTTCCCCAAGTGCACTTTTGCACGGGCAAATGCCATTCGTGCACCTTCTATACACACCGACCGCTTAATGACTTCGAGCCGAGGGCAAGCACCCACAATCCGCTTCACGAGCCCGAAGTAACTGCTTGGAATTGGCTCGGCGGGCCATAGCCGGATAACTAAGTCCTTCATGGCTAGTTCGACCGCCTAGTGCAGTTCGATCAGCTGCTTCATCTGATCGATGAATGGCACCGGATAATTCGGCGCCAAATACTGCGACCAGAAATGCTTTTTTGCAGTCTTCTTGTCCTCAACTCGGTAGAATTGAGCAACATCAGATATGCTGCGTGGTAGGTCCGCAAACGCCCCTGGAGAAGTAAGAATTCAATTTGTCACTTTGAATATCTCCTGTAACTACATCAAAATCGCTTTGAATAAGAAAAAGCCTTACCAGCCGCAATCCTCCTCGCCTCCTGAATGTCCTTCAGAGCACCTTGGGCTTCCTCCCGAGCATCATTTGCGGCTTGGAGAGCTTGGGCGAGTTCGGATTCTTTCCCTGATAGACTCTGCTCCAAAGTCTCGCTTTTCTTCACGGCCTCCTGGAGCTCTCGTTTAGCTTCAATGACCCTGGCCTCGTGCTTCTCACGAAGAGCCTGCTCCGCAGCGGCCTTCTTGTCGGCTTCAGCCACAGCCTTTTTAAGCGCCTCAATTTTGGCACCTGCCCCTAGAGCACACAATACAAATAATTTCATCTGGCACAACTACTCCTTAGTGCTAAACTTATCAAGGTTTCGACATACCTTGCTTGTCCTCCAACTGCTTCTTCACTCGGCCAAGTTCGTCTTCGACCCACTCCAGACTCTGCTTCAGTTCAGACACTTCCGCAATATGAGAGGCGGTCGTCGCTACAGACGCCTGTTTATAATGGAAGAGATATATGTCATCAACTGAGTCTCCTGCGAAGTGGAAATTTGATCCCCTGTCCGGTTCTCTCTTTTCACCGGACAGTGCATCAGGGGCTACTATCCATACCATGACAATCTTCAAAAGTTCCTAAAACATACCTCAAAGCCTTTTATAAGGCTGATGCAGGACTCATTCAGTCCGCTCTCAGCGGACTTAATCTTTTCAATCACCGCACCCATAAGGGCGCGATGTTCATCGATTATGGAAGCACTCTTTAGTGCTGTCGATAAGCTGCCCTGCACCTCTGGTTGGACAGAGGTTGCCGGCGGCACGGGCTCACCTCCTTCAGTTAAGGGGGGTTGCATGCCTGATCCCGGATCCTTAAAGGTCTCCAGGACCGTGTCCGGCCGCGGGCCAAATCTAAGATTGCCCCCGCCGTCGACGCTCACGAGAACCGTAGTTCCCGTGTATCTGACCCCAGAGGTGCGCCCTCCCTGGTCTGGATCCTTCTGGGATGACACCTCGGTGTCACGCCCAGGCTTCGGGGAAGGGGCCTCCGGAGGCGTCTCACTCTCTAGGGAATCTGAGCTCAGCGAATCCTCCGATGAGGACTGTTTGGCGCGAGACCTCATCGGGCTGCACAAAGTGTGGTGCAGGTTAAAATATTACACCTTAGTGATCCTGGAAGCGTAGGTGTGTTAGGATTTCGTGTACTCACGATTTTACCAGCGGCTGGGCCCTGGGATCCCACTCCGGGCTGCTATTGGTAGCCGTAGTGGACACCTCTGGAAGGGGATTTTCCCCCTCTTTGGCGATTCGGCCTCCAAGATGAGGAGGCCGTCCTTTTCTTTCCTCCCCCATGGAGGATTCGTCTTCTTCCTCCTCCTCGTCATCTTTGGAGAAAGGATGGGCATTGTAGTCTTCGGATTTTGTGTCCGAAGCACCGCAGCGACGAAGGCTGCTTCGGGTCTCCTTGGCCTCCTTCAAGGCCTCTTTCTTCGGCGCCTTGTAAGGCGCTGGGACTAGCATCTTCGTTAGAAGTGGACCTGCCGGTTCTTCTGGCAGCGGGGCCGGACAATGTATCCGCCCTGCCTTCTTCATCCATTCCTGGGGTAATTGTGGAAAGCATGATAAAGCGTCTTCCTCGGGATATGCCAGCTAAACATGGATGTACAAAACATAGCGATAACTTACCGGACTTGCGGGGCGGGACAGGTGATACCCACGGTCCTCGGCGGAGTCTGGCCCCGGTTTGCCGAACTTGAAGAGCACCTTCCAAATATCCTTGTGTGAGGAGCCGAAGAGCTCCCGCAGGGTCTGGTGCTCGGCCGGATCGTATTCCCACAAATTGTAGGTCCAGTGTTGGCAAGGAAGAACAAGGCGAACTAACATCACCTGGAATACATTGACGAGTTTGATGTCCTTATCTTCCATGCCCTGGTCGCACGTTTGGAGCACCGACAACTCATCGGACGAGGACCAGTTCAGGCCCTTCTTGGGCCAGGACGTGAGCCGCAGGGGGGCTCCAGATCTGAACTCGAGAGCAGCGGCCCACTTTTTGCCGCGCGACTCAGTGATGTAGAACCACTGCTGCTGCCACTCCTTGACGGAATCATTGAAGGTGCCTATCGGCCATATGACCTTGGGCATCTTGCTCACCATGGTGCCCTCGCACTCGGCGTGCTCGCTGTTCACCTCCTTGGGCTTCACATTGAAGATCTTCAGCCATAGGCCGAAGTGTGGCGAAATAAGGAGGAAGGCCTCGCACACGACAATAAACGTTGAGATGTTGAGGAAAGAATTAGGGGGAAAATCATGAAAATCAATCCTGTAATAATACATGATGCCGCGAACGAATGGGTGGAGGGGAAACCCGAGCCCGTGGATGAAATGAGGGAGAAACGCAACCCTCTTGTGAGGCTCTGGATTAGGGACGATCTGTCCCACCGTTGGAAGATGATGGCCAATTTTCTTGGCCAGGTACCCGGCCTCTCGAAGCTTTTTGATATCCTTCTCTTGAATGGTAGAGGCCATCCACTTGCCTCCAGCTCTGGATCTGGACATTTTTGGAGAACCTCTTTTGGTGGAGAAGACGAGCGCTTGGGCGCTAGGTCTCAAGCGGAGGGGGATGGACGAGCGGAAGGAGAAGGCGTGGGTGAAGAAGAGGAGGCCTTATCTCTTTATAGAGGCAATAAAAACTTTGCGCCTCCCCACTTGCCTGATGGAACCTGATCATTCCCCACTCGCCGTGATTGGCGGTACAGTTGGGCTACTGTCACGACCGGTTTTCCAATAAAAATATTTATTGAGAAACCAATCTTTTGAGTCCAGTATGAGAGAAATCCTCCTCACTGGTAGACAAATTCTTGATACAATAAGCCAGTAGCATAAAATATATTACAGGGTTGAACTACGGTTGCTCAACCAAATTATTACAAGCACGCCAATAAATATACATAATGGCGGACATGACATAGTGGTGTGGAGGCATACTACTGACTCGAGGATAGGGCGGTGGTGGAGAAACACAGCGGGGAGAGAGATACAAGTCTCTAAAACTGTCATCTCATCGAGCGTCGAGGTGAGGCTCGATGAATTTATTTGGTAGCGGAAGCGGATATAATACAGTGACCAAATCCAGGGTCGTACGAGACTGACTGGGACTCCTCTAGGCATCGGACTCACTATCAAATTCTTCATCCATGAGATCGCCTTCGTCAGCATCTGGCCAAATCAACAAGCCAGTGAGTACTTTGAAAGTACTCGCAAGACAGTTCAGACGTAAGATATAACCAATGCATGCATGAATGCGTCATGATTAATTCACCAATGTACATTCAAAAATTAGCATAACGAGGTAAGTAAAAGGGAAACGGCGGTAGTCCGCCTGAAATGCCACAAAACATAAATGAAGACCGATCGGGTGTCTGAAGCGACGCCTCGAAAGGTGAACAAATAAATATAAGGAAATGATGCCACAGTCGGGCGTCTTAGCGACACCACATAAAGGGCTTTAAAAGAAATGCCACAGTCGGACGTCGGGGCGACATCACAGAAAGGGCTTTAAAAGAAACACCACAGTCGGGCGTCTTAGCGACACCACATAAAGGGCTTTAAAAGAAATGCCACAGTCGGACGTCGGGGCGACATCACAGAAAGGGCTTTAAAAGAAATACCACAGTCGGGCA
>NC_041393.1:605784429-605837435 GCF_002162155.2 Triticum dicoccoides | reverse complement strand
TTTAAAAGAAATACCACAGTCGGGCGTCTTAGCGATACCACATCAAGGGCTTTAAAAGAAATGCCACAGTCGGACGTCGGGGCGACATCGCAGAAAGGGCTTTAAAAGAAATACCACAGTCGGGCGTCTTAGCGACACCACATAAAGGGCTTTAAAAGGAATGCCACAGTCGGACGTCGGGGCGACATCACAGAAAGGGCTTTAAAAGAGATGCCACAGTCGGGCATCTTAGCGACACCACATAAAGGGCTTTTATTCACAAGGAAATAATGCTCATAATAAATATTCACTTCATGAGAATAAACGGGTCAGTCCATCCACAGGAATAATCATTTAACCGGACTTAGCACTCATGCGGTTCACCGGAGTCTCTGTCATCAAAGCTGACATTTGGTCAAGATAAGTTAATATCGAACTTGGACATGGAATAGATGATTCGAAGGAATATATGACTCTGCAGAGTTTGTACAAATTTTTTCCCACAGCCAATGGATTTCCGTAGTCACGAAGGACTAGTTCCGTTTACGGTATTTCGGAAGAAAACACAGCTAACCAGTACACACCCATCCTACCTCTCGATGCTAGGAATCACCCTAGACATCGTCCAAGAAAAACTTTTGAGACGGGGAGATCACAATCTCGAATAGCATGGGATCAAATTTATATACGCGCGCTCTAAGGGGTGCCCCCCTCTCGGTCCCAACCGGAAACACCCATGCCTCCTGACCGGATGACTGGCTTTAATCCAGGGCCATGGAACCATCATCACAACCTCTCCTTTTTGGTGTGTACCAGGAAAGCGGTTTACAACTTACTAAGCCATATTCCTTGCGGAAAACATGTGGTAGTACAAGGAAGGAAGAATGGAAGGAACTGGAATGATACGAGTTGACATTGAAGTCACATAGTCTGGCATAAGCCTGGCATGCTACAACACTGCCATCTTACCCATCCTCATGCCAACACATGGCCATGCATACTCACATCCATCCACTCATGGATTTTCGAAACTCACTTGCCTCATCGTCTCAGGTAACAGGACATTCGTCGGTATGTTCATCAACATGCCATAAACTACTTAATGCAAACATGCCAAAACAATCATCATATCAAAAGTTCAAACATGCTTGCCTGGTTCGGAGTAGTCGGAGCCTAGCTCGGTGAAGTTCGCGGCTCCGTCACCTCCTTCGGTATCTACGGTATAAAGAAAATATATGCGCTATCGTAAATACCAAGAGGTGAACAAAAAGTATTCCAAATATTTTTCAAATAAATCTGATAAAAAACTAGACAAAATTTTAAAGAGGACAGAAAAAGAATCAATCAAAAATACTTTTCTGTTTAAAAGTTATAAAGGTTTTTGTCCAGGGACTCATCTGTAATGAAACAGAAGATTTCCAGGGGCTAGCTTATAAAAACAGAAAATGTTCCAGTCTTGAATACGCCAGCCCAGAGGGGAAAGCGTATTTTGCCCGAAGGCGTTTTCAGAAAACGATTCGTTTAAAAGGATCTGAGAGGCTGACGGGCGGGTCCCACTCGTCAGGTTTAAACTTTTAAACGGGGGACGAAGCTCGTCGGCGCCCGCGAGCCGCGGTGGTCGCCGGCGGCGATCCACGGCGAGGCAGGAAGATCGGAGGGTACCTCCGTGTTCAGGGCGCCCTTCCGCGTCGGTTGGTGGTGGTGGTGGCGGTCGGCGAGCACCACGTCGACGGCGAGCCTTGCTCCGGCGGATGGAGCTGCGAAGGCCAAATTGAGGAGGGGGTTAGACTTCTGGTAGCTAGAGGGGGTAACTGACGGGGTTTGGGCGCCGGCAACGGCCTCACCGGAGCGAATCGAGGTGGAGGCCGAGGCGGAACGGGGCGGCCGGAGTCGGGGGAGGAGACCTCCTCGAGGTCCTCCTAGTGGCTTGGCAGGGTCTTGGAGAGGTGCAGTGAGGGTGTGGGGGTCGTGAGCAAGCTCGGGGTCCTTTTTATAGGTGATCCGAGGTGGTGGCCGTGAACGGGGATCTCCGGTGAAGGTTACGGCGGCGCAGTGCTTTGGTCGGGGAGGTTTAGGGGTCGAGCGCCGTCGTGGGGGTTCACTGGCTCCGTTTGGGTGCTAAACTAGCCGGGATTTGGGTGTTTACGGCGAGCTCGACGGAACGGGGGTGGCGCGGCCCGTCGGCGGCAGGGAGCACGTTCCGTGCTTGCCGGGCCACGGCGACGGTGCCACGGGCGTGCGTTGGCATGGCAGGGACACGCGGAGAGCCAGGGGGCGTTGGGCGGCGCCGGGTGGCATGGCGAGCGGGCTCGGGCCCTCGCTGGCCGCCACGGAAGGTGCAGCCACCGCAGAAGCTTCCAACGCTGGCGAGGCTCGTCGCTACCGACGCCAGGAATCGGCCAAGCGTGTGTGCGGGGTGCTGGTCAAGGGGAAGAGGCTGCGTGCAACACGCCAGGGCGCACTGTGGCCGCATGACCGAGTCTGACGAAGGAAAAACGACACTGAATTTCTGAACTTAACTGAAGATGAACAGAACAGTGCATGCAAGGTGTTCGACAGAATGATCTAGGCATCTAGGGATTTTTCCTTGAGCTGAAACTTGGTGGAGTGGCTACTCATTGCTCCAGTAGGCTTCCTGAATTTTCGTGGAATTTTAGAAGAAGTGTAGATATGAATTTCACCAAATTTGGCAAATCTGGTCCAAACTTGCAGAGACTGAAATTTGAAAAATTTGAAAAGAGGAGGAGTGGATCAAGATGGTTCTGGGTTGTGGGTACAAAGGACCATCCAGGAGAGTTGGTTTGAGGTCAAAACTCAAATGCAAAAGGGTACTTGCTTTGAAAATCTCTCAGGCTCCAAATAATTTGCAGAAAAGATTTGAGGGGAAATAAAATTAGAATAAAATCCAAAACTTGCTTGGATTAGTTGGGACAGAGAACTTAGGTTGATTACAAGGAGGAGGGGAGGTTTTGGAGGGGTTTTACCACATGGGCAAAATACAAAGTCATGGGTGGTTTCCAAGATATGAAAATCCCAAATTTTCATAGAGTTTCTTTTTAAAAGAAAAAAAAAGATTAAACTCCCAAAAATAAATTTGAGAGGGAACCAACAGAGAAGAAGTTTCAAAAGATCAAACACCATAGTTTGGAGAAAAATAAAATCCTTGCCAAAGAAAAGGAAGTTTTTAAGAGGAAGGTTTTCTGGAAAATTTTAAATGACCTCTTTTCGAAAACCACAAAGTTTTTGCTGAAAACCAAATAAAATTTTTGGAGCTTCACAACACCTACCCCCTTAGGAAAAATCTCGTCCCCGAGATTCCAGCTGATCCTTAAATAAGAATGGATGTTCTGTCCGAAGAAAATCCTCTCTTTCCCAAGTGCTTCGCTTTCGGTGTGGTTGCTCCACTGAACTCTGAAAAATTTGATGGTCTTCTGTCGGGTTTTCCTTTCAGACTCCTCTAATATTTTTACTGGGCGTTCCCGATAAGTGAGGTCTGGCTGCACGTCAATGTTCTCATGGAACACTTGTTTCTCTGGTTTGCTTACGCACTTCCTTAACTGAGAGACGTGGAACACGTCGTGAATGTCGGACAAGTCTTCGGGTAAGTCTAGCTGGTAGGCTACAGTGCCTCTTCGTGCCACTATGCAGAATGGTCCAATGAATCTTGGTGCTAACTTTCCTTTAAACTTAAACCGTTGCAGTCCCCTCATAGGTGATACTCGTAGGTACACAAATTCACCGGGTTCAAAATTGACCCCACGATGTTTCTGATCGTAATAACTCTTCTATCGGCTTTGAGCGGTCTTGAGTCGGTCCCTGATTAGCTTGACTTTTTCCTCGGCTTCTTTGAGCACGTCTGGGCCGAAGATACGGCTGTCTCCGGTCTCTGACCAATTTAGCGGGGTACGACATCTCCGTCCGTATAGGGCTTCAAAAGGTGCCATTTGCAGGCTGGCCTGGTAACTATTGTTGTATGCTAACTCGGCATATGGCAGGCTTTCTTCCCAACTGGTTCCATAGGTGAGGACACATGCTCTCAGCATGTCTTCTAACATTTGGTTTACGCGTTCAGTCTGTCCATCAGTCTGGGGATGATAGGCTGTGCTGAAGGCCAATTGAGTTCCCAGAGCCTGTTGTAAATGATCCCAGAATCTCGAGACAAATTGAGTGCCTCTGTCGGATATTATAGTCTTCGGGACTCCATGCAGACAAACTATACGGGAGAGATAAATCCTGGCAAGCTTCTGAGTGTTGTAGGTTGTCTTCACTGGAATGAAATGTGCCACCTTGGTTAATCTATCGGTGATGACCCATATGGCATCATTCCCGTGTCGTGACCGAGGTAGTCCGACAATAAAATCCATCCCTATTTCATCCCATTTCCACTCAGGTATTTTGTTTGGTTGCAGTAGTCCGGCTGGTTTTTGATGCTCAACTTTTATGCGTTGACAAGAATCGCAACATGCAACGAATGTGGCTATGTCCCTCTTCATACCGTGCCACCAAAATCTTTCCTGAATATCCTTATACATTTTGGTTCCTCCAGGGTGGATTGAATATGGAGTGGTGTGTGCTTCAGCTCGGATTTGCTGTCTAAGGTCCTCTATGTTTGGCACGCAGAGTCTGTCCCCGTACCATAATATTCCATCATCGCCTATGACAAATTCCGAGGCCTTGCCCATACTCACCTTTCTTTTAATTCCTTCAATGCTGGGGTGACCAGGCTGAGCTTCTTTAATTCTCTCCACAAGGTCGGGCTTTATTTCCAAGTTTGATATGGTGCCTCCCGCGATCATTAACAAGTTGAGTTTGGCAAATTCTTGTTGGAATTCAGGTCTCAAACTTTGCAGACTATTTTCGTCGGAGCTGGGGTTTCGACTAAGAGCATCGGCCACTACATTTGCTTTCCCTGTATGATAGTGGATACCGACATCATAATCCTTTACCAATTCCAACCAGCATCGTTGCCGTAAGTTTTGTTCTGGCTGTGTGAAAATATATTTGAGACTTTTATGGTCCGTGTATATTTCACATCGATTCCCAAGTAAGAAATGCCTCCATTCCTTAAGTGCATGAATGACTGCTGCCATTTCTAAGTCATGAGTGGGATAATTTTCCTCATACTTGCGGAGTTGTCGTGAAGCGTATGCGACAACCTTGCCTTCTTGCATCAACACGCACCCGAGACCTTTTCGGGATGCATCACAATACACCTCAAAGTTTTTGTGTATGTTTGGCACAATTAATACCGGTGCTGTGGTTAATTTCTGTTTTAACTCTTGGAAACTTTTTTCGCAGGCTTCTGTCCATTCAAACTTCTTGTCCTTCTTGAGCAACTGCGTCATTGGCTTGGCTAGGGTGGAGAATCCTTCAATAAATCCACGGTAATATCCTTCCATTCCCAAGAAACTTCGTATGTCCGTTACGCTGGCTGGTGCCTTCCAGTCAAGTATGGCCCTAACTTTCTCTGGGTCTACTGCGATACCGTCTTGGGTCAGCACGTGACCTAGAAAGCCTACTTGTCTTAGCCAAAATTCTCACTTGCTAAACTTGGCATACAATTGATGTTTCCTGAGTTCTCCGAGCACAATCCTGAGATGTTCCGCGTGCTCTTCTGGTGTTTTGGAGTATATCAGAATATCATCGATAAATACCACAACGAACTTGTCCATAAACTTCATAAATACTTTGTTCATGAGGTGAACAAAATATGCGGGGGCGTTTGTTAATCCAAAAGGCATAACTGTGAACTCATATAGTCCATATCTGGAGGTGAAGGCTGTTTTGGGGATATCTTCTGTTTGCACTTTTAATTGATGGTATCCTGACCTTAAGTCAATCTTTGAGAATACCTTGGCCTGAGCGAGCTGATCAAATAAATCATTGATTCGTGGCATCGGGTATTTGTTCTTGACTGTGACCATGTTAAGTGCTCGGTAGTCTATGCACAATCTTAGTGTTCCATCCTTCTTTTTGGCAAATAAAATTGGTGATCCCCAAGGTGAGGAGCTGGCTCGAATGTATCCCTTGTCCAGTAATTCCTTTATTTGTTTCTTCAACTCGATCAACTCGGATGGTGCCATTCTGTATGGTTTCTTGTATACGGGGGTGGTTCCTGGTGCTAGCTCAATGCTGAATTCTATTTCTCGGTCTGGTGGCATGCCTGGTAGTTCTTCGGGAAATACGTCTGGAAATTCACATACTACTGGAACCTTGCTTAACTCAGAAACGTCCACCTTATTCAATCTCGGCTGCCGGGGTATTTTTCTTTCCTTGGCTGATACTTTTATTGTCTTCCCGTGGTGGTGCGTGAGAATTACGGTCCGGTTGAAACAGTCAATAAAACCTTTGTTGGTGGTTAACCAGTCCATCCCTAGGATGACATCCAGTCCTTTATTTTCCAACACAATAAGATTGGCGAAAAATTTCAATCCTTCGAACTCAATGACCACATTCTAACAGTAACTCTGAGTAACTTGCTGAATCCCAGGGGACTTGATGATCATGGATTTTTCCAAGGGAAACATCGAAAAATTATTTTGCAAAGAAAAACTTTTTGAAATGAATGAGTGAGAAGCTCCAGAATCAAACAAAACCGTTGCAGGTATTGTGTTGACAGGAAACGTACCGAGTACGATATCCGGAGCATTTTGTGCTTCTTCTTTGGTCACGTGGTTTAGATGACCCTTCCTGTGGTTGTTGTTGGGGTTGAAATTGTTGCGCTTGGGCGCTGAATTATTTCCACCATTGTTTGGCTTCGGGGTCGAGTTCCTTGGCTTGGGGCACTATTTGGCGTAGTGCCCTTCTTCTCCACAAGCGTAGCAAGTAACGCCTGGGCGATATGTGAACTCTTTGTCCCTTGCATGGAAATTCTTGGTTGGGCGAGAGATGTTTGTTGTAGGTTTGTGTGTCCCACCTTTCTGAAAATCTGTCCTGCTTCGGTGATTGCGTGCAAGAGTAGTCTGGTCTCTTTTTCGCTTACGTAAATCCTCCAAGCTATGTCTCTCATTTTCCAGAGTAATAGCTTTGTCCACTAGTGTCTTAAAATCTGGAAAAGTGTGAACGACCAGTTGGCATTTAAGCGCGGGCGCCAGACCGTCAAGGAATTTCTCCATCTTCTTGCTTTCAGTCATACGTTCTTCATTGGCATAGCGGGACAATAGAGTAAATTGACCGTTGTATTCTGACACTGTCATGTTCCTTTGTTTGAGGTCATTGAACTCTCTCTTCTTAATTTTCATAATACTCTTGGGAATGTGTGCACCACGGAAACCTTCCTTGAAATCATCCCAGGTTATATCATTTTCGTTGGGGTGCATGTGCAGAAAATTCTCCCACCATGGTGCAGCTGCTCCTGTGAGATAGTGTGGAGCATATAGTACTTTCTCGAGATCTGAACATTTTGCAATAATTAATTTTCTCTCCATATCTCGAAGCCAATCCTCGGCTTCAAGAGGCTTGTCAGTATGAGAAAATGTTTGGGGACGGGTCTTCTGTAGCTCAGATAACTTGGAATGCTGCTGATACCGTCCCTGGTGATTTCCCATGTTGATGACTTGGTTCATCATTTTCCGATGTTGTTGCTGACTCTGCTCATAAAGGCGGCACATTTGTGAAAGTGCCGATTCACTGCCCTGTTGGCTTGACTGTCCCTGAGTGAACTCATTGCTGGGTTGTGTATCATAATTTTCCTCTGGTGGAGTTGGCATGGAGCGAGTCCAAGGACGAGACATTTTTCACTCTGGGGATATATTTGTAAAACCCATAAGAAAAGCGGAAAGAGTCGCAAAAACAAATCCATAAGTGCATAAAGCTGGCAAATAAAATTAAATAACCAAGCTTACTTAAGAAAAACAAATCGACTTGCGCACGGAGAAGGACTGCTCATTACATATCTTACACGTGGGCGGTAATTATACAATACATCACTCAGGATATGCGTACATAATCCTGACATGTTATTTAGGCTAGTGCACTTCTCCAGATCCTACATGATGCGCAAACAGGCTACTTCTCACAACCTATGTACATATAAACATATCATACAAAGCGGTACATTACATGGCGGCTAAGCGTACTCAAGCGGAGATGTTGACGACCTCCTTTGCCCTGCCGAGGGCGAGGCATAGCGAGGTTGGGGACTCGACTTCCTCCTCGCTAATAGGCTCCATACGTGTAGTGTTGCGCAGAGTGGACGGAGCGGGTGCCAGGGGCGGAACAACACGAACAGGAGTGGGCCCGAAGGGTGGTGCAGTGCGCGCTGGAGTGGGCGCAATGACTTGGTTGAATTCTTCGGTAGAAGGTAGGCGACGAGTAGGCGTATAAGATGCTGAGGACGAGACCAAAGTTAGTGGCGGTGCGGTCGGTAGGAGCTCCCTCCTGTTGGCAGCACAACCATGAACTGAGTCCATGCGGGCAGCCACAAAGTCGTCCACCAGGTTGTCGAAGGCTGCCTCCAGGGCCCGGAGATACTCAATGAGCATCTCAAAAGCCTCGTCTCGTTCTCCTCTAGGGTAGGAGAATGCGCAGTGACAGGTGTAAGGCACATGGCATGGAAGATAACGGTAACGACAAGTCTTCATCACGGGGAGGACATCCCTGAGACGAGCTATCGCCTCGCGGGCTGCCATCTGCATAGCATGCCTCTCCGTAGGCATGGCTCTTCCCAAGAACCGGAAGCGGCGTAACTCACCACGCCCTCCCTTGAACTGCACCGTGGCCTGGTGCATGGTCAGACTGTCGTTGACTCGGTGCTGGCAGAGTGTGAAGACTGGGCGCACAGATGGCCCCATCGCGACCTGAACGATGAAGGAAAGAAGCTTGACGAACCCATCGGGCACGTTGGCAAAGGTCTGAGACTCGCAGCTGTTGTTGGCCATCTACAAAAGTAGGCAAAAATTCTGCATGGTCAGATCATAAATTTATGCTGACTGACAGAAAATGACTACAATCAAGAAAATATGAAAAGGCTCAATCAAGCTAATAACCAATTAGCGATCACACCTAGTGGCTTCCTACAGTCAGCCTGGCTCTGGTACCAAGCTTGTAACGACCGGTTTTCCAATAAAAATACTTATTGAGAAACCAATCTTTTGAGTCCAGTATGAGAGAAATCCTCCTCACTGGTAGACAAATTCTTGATACAATAAGCCAGTAGCATAAAATATATTACAGGGTCGAACTACGGTTGCTCAACCAAATTATTACAAGCACGCCAATAAATATACATAATGGCGGACATGACACAGTGGTGTGGAGGCATACTACTGACTCGAGGATAGGGCGGTGGTGGAGAAACACAGCGGGGAGAGAGATACAAGTCTCTAAAACTGTCATCTCATCGAGCGTCGAGGTGAGGCTCGATGAATTTATTTGGTAGCGGAAGCGGATATAATACAGTGACCAAATCCAGGGTCGTACGAGACTGACTGGGACTCCTCTAGGCGTCGGACTCGCTATCAAATTCTTCATCCATGAGATCGCCTTCGTCAGCATCTGGCCAAATCAACAAGCCAGTGAGTACTTTGAAAGTACTCGCAAGACAGTTCGGATGTAAGATATAACCAATGCATGCATGAATGCGTCATGATTAATTCACCAATGTACATTCAAAAATTAGCATAACGAGGTAAGTAAAAGGGAAACAGCGGTAGTCCGCCTGAAATCCCACAAAACATAAATGAAGACCGATCGGGTGTCTGAAGCGACGCCTCGAAAGGTGAACAAATAAATATAAGGAAATGATGCCACAGTCGGGCGTCTTAGCGACACCACATAAAGGGCTTTAAAAGAAATGCCACAGTCGGACGTCGGGGCGACATCACAGAAAGGGCTTTAAAAGAAATACCACAGTCAGGCGTCTTAGCGACACCACATAAAGGGCTTTAAAAGAAATGCCACAGTCGGACGTCGGGGCGACATCACAGAAAGGGCTTTAAAATAAATACCACAGTCGGGCGTCTTAGCGACACCACATAAAGGGCTTTAAAAGGAATGCCATAGTCGGACGTCGGGGCGACATCACAGAAAGGGCTTTAAAAGAAATACCATAGCCGGGCGTCTTAGCGACACCACACAAAGGGCTTTAAAAGAAATGCCACAGTCGGACGTCGGGGCGACATCGCAGAAAGGGCTTTAAAAGAAATACCACAGTCGGGCGTCTTAGCGACACCACATAAAGGGCTTTAAAAGGAATGCCACAGTCGGACGTCGGGGCGACATCACAGAAAGGGCTTTAAAAGAGATGCCACAGTCAGGCGTCTTAGCGACACCACATAAAGGGCTTTTATTCACAAGGAAATAATGCTCATAATAACTATTCAATTCATGAGAATAAACGGGTCAGTCCATCCACAGGAATAATCATTTAACCGGACTTAGCACTCATGCGGTTCACCGGAGTCTCTGTCATCAAAGCTGACATTTGGTCAAGATAAGTTAATATCGAACTTGGACATGGAATAGATGATTCGAAGGAATATATGACTCTGCAGAGTTTGTACAAATTTTTTCCCACAGCCAACAGATTTCCGTAGTCACGAAGGACTAGTTCCGTTTACGGTATTTCGGAAGAAAACACAGCTAACCAGTACACACCCATCCTACCTCTCGATGCTAGGAATCACCCTAGACATCGTCCAAGAAAAACTTTTGAGACGGGGAGATCACAATCTCGAATAGCATGGGATCAAATTTATGTACGCGCGCTCTAAGGGGTGCCCCCCTCTCGGTCCCAACCGGAAACACCCATGCCCCCTGACCGGATGACTGGCTTTAATCCAGGGCCATGGAACCATCATCACAGCCTCTCCTTTTTGGTGTGTACCAGGAAAGCGGTTTACAACTTACTAAGCCATATTCCTTGCGGAAAACATGTGGTAGTACAAGGAAGGAAGAATGGAAGGAACTGGAATGATACGAGTTGACATTGAAGTCACATAGTCTGGCATAAGCCTGGCATGCTACAACACTGCCATCTTACCCATCCTCATGCCAACACATGGCCATGCATACTCACATCCATCCACTCATGGATTTTCGAAACTCACTTGCCTCATCGTCTCAGGTAAAAGGACATTCGTCGGTATGTTCATCAACATGCCATAAACTACTTAATGCAAACATGCCAAAACAATCATCATATCAAAAGTTCAAACATGCTTGCCTGGTTCGGAGTAGTCGGAGCCTAGCTCGGTGAAGTTCGCGGCTCCGTCACCTCCTTCGGTATCTACGGTATAAAGAAAATATATGCGCTATCGTAAATACCAAGAGGTGCACAAAAAGTATTCCAAATATTTTTCAAATAAATCTGATAAAAAACTAGACAAAATTTTAAAGAGGACAGAAAAAGAATCAATCAAAAATACCTTTCTGTTTAAAAGTTATAAAGGTTTTTGTCCAGGGACTCATCTGTAATGAAACAGAAGATTTCCAGGGGCTAGCTTATAAAAACAGAAAATGTTCCAGTCTTGAATACGCCAGCCCAGAGGGGAAAGCGTATTTTGCCCGAAGGCGTTTTCAGAAAACGATTCGTTTAAAAGGATCTGAGAGGCTGACGGGCGGGTCCCACTCGTCAGGTTTAAACTTTTAAACGGGGGACGAAGCTCGTCGGCGCCCGCGAGCCGCGATGGTCGCCGGCGGCGATCCACGGCGAGGCAGGAAGATCGGAGGGTACCTCCGTGTTCAGGGCGCCCTTCCGCGTCGGTTGGTGGTGGTGGTGGCGGTCGGCTTGCACCACGTCGACGGCGAGCCTTGCTCCGGCGGACGGCGGTTCGGGTGGTCGAGGGTCTCGTCGGATGGAGCTGCGAAGGCCAAATTGAGGAGGGGGTTAGACTTCTGGTAGCTAGAGGGGGTAACTGACGGGGTTTGGGCGCCGGCGACGGCCTCACCGGAGCGAATCGAGGTGGAGGCCGAGGCGGAACGGGGCGGCTGGAGTCGGGGGAGGAGACCTCCTCGAGGTCCTCCTGGTGGCTTGGCAGGGTCTTGGAGAGGTGCAGTGAGGGTGTGGGGGTCGTGAGCGAGCTCGGGGTCCTTTTTATAGGCGATCCGAGGCGGTGGCCGTGAACGGGGATCTCCGGTGAAGGTTACGGCGGCGCAGTGCTTTGGTCGGGGAGGTTTAGGGGTCGAGCGCCGTTGTGGGGGTTCACTGGGTCCGTTTGGGTGCTAAACTAGCCGGGATTTGGGTGTTTAGGGCAAGCTCGACGGAACGGGGGTGGCGCGGCCCGTCGGCGGCAGGGAGCACGTTCCGTGCTTGCCGGGCCACGGCGACGGTGCCACGGGCGTGCGTTGGCATGGCAGGGACACGCGGAGAGCCAGGGGGCGTTGGGCAGCGCCGGGTGGTGTGGCGAGCGGGCTCGGGCCCTCGCTGGCCGCCACGGAAGGTGCAGCCACCGCAGAAGCTTCCAACGCCGGCGAGGCTCGTCGCTACCGACGCCAGGAATCGGCCAAGCGTGCGTGCGGGGTGCTGGTCAAGGGGAAGAGGCTGCATGCAACGCGCCAGGGCGCACTGTGGCCGCGTGACCGAGTCTGACGAAGGAAAAACGACACTGAATTTCTGAACTTAACTGAAGATGAACAGAACAGTGCATGCAAGGTGTTCGACAGAATGATCTAGGCATCTAGGGATTTTTCCTTGAGCTGAAACTTGGTGGAGTGGCTACTCATTGCTCCAATAGGCTGCCTGAATTTTGGTGGAATTTTAGAAGAAGTGTAGATATGAATTTCACCAAATTTGGCAAATCTGGTCCGAACTTACAGAGACTAAAATTTGAAAAATTTGAAAAGAGGAGGAGTGGATCAAGATGGTTCTGGGTTGTGGGTACAAAGGACCATCCAGGAGAGTTGGTTTGAGGTCAAAACTCAAATGCAAAAGGGTACTTGCTTTGAAAATCTCTCAGGCTCCAAATAATTTGCAGAAAAGATTTGAGGGGAAAGAAAATTAGAATAAAATCCAAAACTTGCTTGGATTAGTTGGGACAGAGAACTTAGGTTGATTACAAGGAGGAGGGGAGGTTTTGGAGGGGTTTTACCACATGGGCAAAATACAAAGTCATGGGTGGTTTCCAAGATATGAAAATCCCAAATTTTCATAGAGTTTCTTTTTAAAAGAAAAAAAAAAGATTAAACTCCCAAAAATAAATTTGAGAGGGAACCAACAGAGAAGAAGTTTCAAAAGATCAAACACCATAGTTTGAAGAAAAATAAAATCCTTGCCAAAGAAAAGGAAGTTTTTAAGAGGAAGGTTTTCTGGAAAATTTTAAATGGCCTCTTTTCAAAAACCACAAAGTTTTTGCTGAAAACCAAATAAAATTTTTGGAGTGTCACAGCTACCCGCACCCATATTGATGAGAGTCCCGTGATAAGGGGGACACGATCTATGCTTCGAAAATATGTGCCCAGAAAACCGCATCGTAATATGCGCAATACTCGGTTGAGAAACGGTTTGGGTAAGGACCAGGCCACAATGTGATATCAAGTTATGAAAAACTGTCAGCGGATTTGGTTCGTGAAAAAGTATACTCTCTACAGTGGTGTATGGAAATTATTTTGCAGAGCCGGACACGATCCTTGTGTTGAAAATCTTCTACGGAGTATTCGGAGATGGAACCCGCCTTGCAATGCCGAAGACAATCTGCGCGCTGGACTCATCGTCATTGAAGCCTGGTTCAGGTGCTACTGAGGGAGTCCTGGATAAGGGGGTATCCGGACAGCCGGACTATATACTTTGGCCGGACTATTGGACTATGAAGATACAAGATTCAAGACTTCATCCCGTGTCCGGATGGGACTCTCCTTTGCATGGAAGGCAAGCTTGGCGATTCGGATGGTAGATCTCCTTCTCTGTAAACCGACTATGTGTAACCCTAGCCTCCTCCGGTGTCTATATAAACCTGAGGGTTTAGTCCGTAGGACAAACAACAATCATAATAATAGGCTAGCTCCTAGGGTTTAGCCTCTACGATCTCGTGCTAGATCAACTCTTGTAATACTCATATCATCAAGATCAATCAAGCAGGAAGTAGGGTATTACCTCCTTCAAGAGGGCCTGAACCTGGGTAAAACATCGTGTCCCTTGCCTCCTGTTACCATTAGCCTTAGACGCACAGTTCGGGACCCCCTACCCGAGATCCGCCGGTTTTCACACCGACACAAACCTTCTTAGCTTTTTACCAAGGCACGGTGAGGCCATACCATGGCACTATGCCATGTGTCATGTTTTTCAAGCAAATATTTCATATTTCTATAGTTGATAACCCAATAAATGACGCATTTGTGGTTGACTATTGCCACACATTCCCTTGAAATCTCTGCCCATTCCTTGTAAAAGGCTCGAGAATTTACTAAATACCACGAGTATTGTTTTTCTAGACCGTTCTTGTGCACCTTTTCATGCACCGATTGTTCGAATTTGAATTATGTGGATTAATGCCTAGAAAATGTACATAATCCCCTAATATGGTAAATGAGTAGGGGTGGACTAATGATCTGCTCGGCTTGTTAATCTCATTAATATTAACAACCAGAAAACCCTGCTCGGCGCTGATCGTTTGAAGCTCGTTAAGCTCATGAGCGCTCACGAGTGACCGTTAACAGATTCTGATGTGTTGCGGCCTACAGAATGCGTGTGTAGATGTGGTCTTGAAGAAGGAAGATGGTGACTACAAAAGTATTTGCACAAATTTGTTGCCTCCTATGTAAATTAGATTGAATAGATGGGCTGAGGTGCTACAAAAATGTTCTCACTTAATATGAAAAATATGTGTTGTGTTGTTACTAACGAGCTACTCGCGAAACTCATTAGCTTGTTAAGCTTAACGAACTGAAATCGATGATTGGCTCTGTTCATTAAGAAGCGAGCCATGAGCTTAAAGAGCCGAACTATCGCATGCTCATAAAGCTCGCGAGCAATGAGCTTTTGGTCCAGCCCTATAAATGAGCCCGGAAAAATGCCAATTTTGAACATGTTGCATTCGAGGGGATATGTTGGTTGTAGAAAAAACTGAATGAGAAGCTAGGAAGGAAATTTCGATTCCTGGCCCCTTCAATCTTGTTGATTTATCCCTCGAAACCATGAAATTTCCTCGGTCATGGTTTGATTTATGAATGGCGTGCATGATGACATAAGGTAAACATTCTCAAATTTTTACCAGGGCATGGTGAGGCCATAACATGGCACCATGCCAGGCGTCATGTTTTCCAAGCATGTATTTCATTTTTGTATAGTACCCAGTAAACGGCGCGTTTATGGTTGACTATTGCGACACATTTCCTTCAAATATCTTCCTATTCCTTGTAAAAGGCATGCGAATTTACTAAATAGCACGACCATGGTTTTCTAGACCGTTCTCATGCACCTTTTCATGCACTGATTGTTTGAATTTGAATTATGTGCATTAATGCCTAGAAAATGCACATAATCCCCTAAACATTGTAAATGAACCCGGAAAAGTGACAAATTTGAACATGGTGATTTGCAGGGTTTATGTTCATCATAGAAAAAACTCATGGACAAAGGACAAAGGAAATTTGGATTCCCATTCAATCTCGGTGATTTACTATCGCACACGATTCATCTCCGTCGCCTCTGCGAACCGTGTGTGTTCACCCACACATGCAAAAGGAAAAAGAAAACCCTCGCCCACTTCGTCCCCACCCACTCGCCGCGGACTCCTCCGCAACACTGCACCTCATCAATTTCTATCGCGGCGGCCACCCTGAGCTCGATGGCTGTTCTCGACGGGCAGAGGTCGTGCCCCAAACGGCACGAGATTTTGCCCCTACTGCTTTCCGCCACCTATCTGCACCGACATTCTAGACTTTGGTCGATTGGGGTTTTCTGCAGGATTGGGCCAGGGATTTTTCTTATGGAGAAGGTAATCAACTTAGCAAAATATTCACTCATCTCTTATCGCAGTCTGTCCGTCGCTGTTAATCAATTGGCGGTAATCATCGTGGATTTATTTTTGTTCAAGCTGATTCGTGGGTGTTCATTCATGTGTCCACAGTGTGAGCACAAATTGGGCAAGTGTGCTCGCAGCCAGTCGGAAACGAAGTTCTATCTCACCATTCCGGATGACTTCAGGGAGCGCTCGGTATGTTCAATCTCAACCTACCATGGACAGCATGGCCTAAATTTGTGAAGATATACCGTCTGTTGCTATATTTGGATAAAACATTCGGTGCCACGTGTAGCCTAGATGTCGAAGCCGATTCCACCCCCCCTTTATTAGGCAAATATATGATGTTCATTCAGTTACTCTCATATTTGCATCAAATCTTTGTTACATTATCTATTTTTAATTATATATTTTTGTACTTTGCTTTCATCTATATATTGATTTGTTCTATCAGTTACTCCCATATTTGCATCTTGCTCTGTTATTTAAATATATCTAATTTACTATGTTAATTTTCATTTCAAGCAGTACATCCCTTGGTTTGCAGGAACAGGAGTAGAAAGAAATCTTGGGCTTTACTTTGTTGATGACTCCATGGATGTCATATTGACAACACAACATGGATTTACAATGACGTTTAGCGTAAAACTTGATAAAGATGGTCACTCCTATTTTGATGTGGACCTTTGGAGAAAATGTCTAAGTGTTATGAACTAAAAGCTGGCAATAAAATTCTAGTGCGTGCACCACAACCCGGTCAAAACATGGATGTTTACTTCCCCAACGTCATCAGCCGATCAAAGTCTGATCGAGGTTAGTGTCCTTTCAACTTTCTCCCTGCTGGCATATTACTTAGCAAAATCGGGGTATTTGTTTTGAATAATTGATCACTATTTAGGCAACCAATTGTGATTTCATTTTCTAACTCCGTTCCTAGGAAGTAACAAATTCTATTTACCAGTTTATGCGCACTATATATTCTTCTGCCATGTTCTGAATAGATAATACCTCTCCACCTTTTAAGTAGGATATGTTGGATGCATAGTGAACGATCTATATGTTACTAAGCGTACCAAATTTCATTGGAGGGACTTGAAGCATGTCATAAACTTTGTTGATAATCTGACAGAGATAGCACAACGTATGAACGCTGGATTTTCGATGGGATTAATTATACCTATGGTGCACACATTGAACAGGACCAATTGTGTGCACAAAATGCTGGTAAAAAGACTTATTTTAATGTTAATGCTCATAAACTATATATATCTCCAACGATATATTACAATTGGTTTTTATTCTACATTTCAACAGAAATTGCCCGTTGTAGCAGTTCCTGGATCGATTTCCGGGCATGGTCGAATTACACTTGTGCCTGCTAATAATGCCAAAGTGATTGCAAGGTACTGCGTTTCCCGAAATAATGGAACCATTCAAATTAATAAGTTCTCGCTTGTCGTGGCAATGCATCCATATTGTAAAATTGGAGACATTGTTCTACTCATGCTCTACCAAGGCACATGAGGGCTTTTCCTTTTTATTGACGAGCTGCCGAGTCGCCGTGATCAAGCTGCTTCCACCGGATAGTTGTGGTTGTTGGCCCTCAGTCTCTTAAAATGTGCTAGCTGTTACTATGTTAAGTATGTAGATATGGACCATATGGTTGTTGGCCCTCAGCCTCTTAAAATGTGATAGTTGTTACTATGTTAAGTATGTAGATATGGACCATATGGTTGTCAAAACTGTGTTACGAAGATCCTCCTTTTGTCGTATAGTGTAACCAGTATATATATGTTACTCAAATGTTGTTAGCCAAGTTCTTAAATTTTCATGGAAAGTATTAGTATCGTACATAGTTCATTGAGTTTAAGCATGTGCCCTATGTCTAGAAGGCATTTGCATATTAACTGTCCATATTGCAAATTCACACATGTGTTGACATAAGGAAACGTATGTGTAACTTACTAATCATCGCACATGAGTACTCGCAGGCGCATCGTGTGTGATACTCCTAGCCACTGCAAGCAACTAGTTTGCATTTTTCAAAGTTTTTTGTACACACAAAATCGCACATGAACTAACTGTAGTAACTGTCTGTGTTGTAATTTCTCATTGCAAATAGTTCATCCGAGTATGTTGTTTGCCGTGTATCACACACATCTTCTTTACATGACTCATTAGTGTTCTTTTGGCTCATCGCAAACAGTTCATCTATGCGAACTATTTGTCGCGTATCACACGGATCTTGTTAAGTTGAACCGTTTCTCTTGTGTTCCCTAATCGAAAATAGATCGTCCTACTGAACCGTATGCCATATATCACACACACCTTGATCTGGCTAACCATTTCCGTTGCACTCCCTAATAGCAAACAGTTCATCGGAGAGAACTATATGCCGTATATCGCACACACATTGATATGGCTTCCCATTTCTGTTGTTCTGCCTCATCATAAGCAGTTCGGATGGATTAACCATGTGCCCTGCATCGCACACACAACTAAAATCGGAACCGTGTTTGATGGCTCCACCATCACAAACGTTTTGCATCTTTTTTGACGGTTTTTTACATCATTGTTTGTGATTAATGCATCGCATACAGTTTTTTCAAAGGGTCTCTCATCGTAGTGTCGCGTTAGTAGCATCCTGCAGTAGTGATCATCCCTCCTATCACTGAAACAGATTGAACGAATTATGGGGGGCTCGGCACTCGAAGAAACATCTTCGGCGCATGAAGTCATGGAAGTGATCATGCCATGGACCGAGCCCTTCCTCGCCTATCTTCTCTACCAAGAGCTACCCAATGACCAGACCAATGCAAGGCACATAATTCGGGGATCTAAAGCCTATAAGGTCCACGAGGGTGAACTGTACAAGAAAACCACTACCGGGATCCTTCGAAGATGTATATCCGAAGAGGAGGGGAAGCAGCTCTTGGTCGAGATACACGCCAGCATGGGCGGTCATCACGCAGTAGCTCGGGCCCTAGTCAGCAAGGCCTTTCTAGCAGGGTTCTTTTGGCCCACTGCTCGCATAGACGCCCACACACTGGTCCAACATTGTGTTATATTTCAGTTCTTTGCAAATCAAAGTCACATGCCCCCATGACTCTTCAGACGATACCGACAACCTGGCCTTTCGCGGTCTGGGGGCTGGACATGGTCAGACCACTTAAAGGGGGGACTAAGAAAAAGAAGTATCTACTGGTCATGCTCGACAAATTCACTAAATGGATCGAGGCAAAGCCAGTAACTTCAACCAAGTCTAGCCCGGTTATCGACTTTATATCTAGCGTGGTCCACTGTTATGGTGTTCCCCATAGTATAATAATGGACAATGCATCCAATTTCACGGCCCAGGAAGTAAAAGACCGGTGTGCCAACTTGGGCATTAAGCTTGACTAAGCCTCTGTATATCACCCACAGTATTATGGACAGGTCAAACGAGCCAATGGACTAATCATGAGCGGCATGAAGCCCCGACTAGTCTATTCCTTGAAAGAGTCCGACTACCACTGGGTGGAGGAGCTTGATTCCGTATTGTGGAGCCTGCACACCACTCCTAATCGATCCACGGGATACACACCATTCTTTATGGTGTATGGGGTGGAGGCGGTCCTCCCCAACAATCTTATCCATGACGCACCTAGAGTGCGCATGTACGAAGAAAAGGAGGCCGAGCTAGATCAGCAAGATGACCTGGACACCTGGAAGAGGAGCGTAACATAGCTCGGGCTTGCTCTACCGTTTACCACCAGAAGGCCTGGCGCTACCAGGGTAGGGAAGTTTGGGCGAAGGCATATAATGTGGGCAAACTTGTCCTACGCCTCCTAGAGAAGCAAAAGAATAAGCTATCACCCAAATGAGAGGGTCCCTTCATAATCGATCAAGTGCTTACAGGGGGAGCGTATCGTCTCTGCAACCCAACGGACAATCGCCTCAAACCAAACCCATGGAATGCAGCTCAGCTTCGGCGCTTCTACGGCTAGACCAGTGTCGTCACCCTCCCTAGTCTTTCATTCTTGTTACATTCTGTTTTTTATTTTTGGAAGTATTTCCCAAGTTGTGTTCGGTTAAGCCGAGCTATGTTAAGTTTTTCTCGTCAGACATCTTCAAATGTACGACACAGTTATACCTGGGGGCTTCTTTTACAAAGCCAATAAATACATGCCCAGTGCACTCATTAGTCTCTGTCGTGTTTGCACCCTTCCAGTATCGTCTTAAAGCCACTATATGCATCAATTTGACTTAAGATTTGGCCAAGCTGGGTTGCGTGGCTCCTATGCTTACCCCCTATGTTCTCGATTGTTTGGCTAGGGAGTAAAGGGAGCACCTCTGCGATTGTTATGTCACCGGGTACGTACGTCGGATGGGTGAAGCCGAAAGCTAGCGTTCTTAAGAATATAATTGGTCGGCCACAAAGGAAGTGAAAATAATTGGTACTCATCACCAATGTACGGGGTTGTTTTCCAAAGTAACCATTATCTGTACAATGCAGATATTTGGTTAAACATCTATGGTTAACATGACAACCTGAAGAAAGGAACCCATGGAGGAACTATTTTCTTCGGAAGATGTTTCTTATGTTAAACATTTACAGAACATAACTCCCCGAGCATGTTTTGTCTGTTCGCACCACATGGCCGGATTGCCTGGCTCTTCGAAGTGATTTTTCGATAATTTCAGATTACATAGTAGGAAGGGAGGTAGAAGCCGATGGCCGGTGACAATGTTTGAAGCACGGTTCAGAGAAAAATTGATGTAAAGTACATAGCTACATAGAATCAAACACCCTGCTCTCAGTCCAGGCCATCTATTACGGTGTTTAGGGAACAATCTTCTTGGGACGTCCGAGCAGGCATCACTTGGTCATATACTAAATGTAGTGGCACTTCCTGCCCATCCGGCCCTATAGGCCCAACCCGAGCTAAATGCTCCAAATTAAACTTGGTAAAGCGAGTCTTGACCATCGCCCAAGCCTCCCGCGCTCCCTCTCAATAGGTTGATATCTTCCATAGCTCAAAGCGGCGCCGAGCCCCATTAAACCGGTTAGCCAGCTCGGCCATCTCCTCTGGAGCCGCCTCGCCTGGCCACAACACCCTGACCATGCTCTTCATGGCTTTCTAGGCCCGCTCATGCACGTCACATAGTTCCTTCAGCAGATTCCCTCCAAATGAGATGGCCTCCTCTTCAGGACAATCGATAAGGAGAACTATAAAGAAATGTGGCATTGTTATTACATTCGTATCATGCATATAATCTGCATAATAAAAAGCTAGATTGCACTCATCAACCATGCTAGCTTTTAGTCTCTAGTTCTCCTCGTGGGATTGTGCCAGTTGAGTTTTTAAGCTCTTAATTTCTTTGGCTTGTTGCTAGTTTTTCGCTTTATGCTTATTCATTTCGTCATGACTTCAGGTCAGTACATGGTGGCCAGCCTCCTGCTATGACTCTGCATATATTTGAGATTCTCTGGCTGCATCCAGATCCTTCTGTAGCTGACTTATCGACTCGGTCACTACGGGGTAATCTTTCATTAGAAAAGGTGCCCGCAAACAATTCTTCGTTCAACATATTACGTCTTCTACTCACCATGTGCTTCTCTGGTGAATTTCTTGAGCTTCTCCAGTTCGGCCTTCACAGATTCCAACTGTGTTCGGTTTAGTTCGAGGTCTTCAGACAATTTTTTTTGTTCCCGAGCAGTGTACACCAAAACACAGTGTTATACACATTTAGACCCTTAACTAGGACGTCCCGCCCAAATTAAGGCATGGCGTACTGGGTTGGTTTATGTGTTCGGTTATCAAAACAAATAGTGTACCTGCAGGTTGGTCAACAGAAGGATGGCGACTCCCTCGAGCCCTGCTCCGGCGGCCCCAAGATGCGCATCTACCGAACTAAGAGCGTTGAACTCCTGATCAGAAAACGTAGAGTGCCGCAGCAACTGCTTCCGTCGCCAGTGATTCATCACACTTTCGACTTCGGAGTTGGTAACTGAGATTTCCTCGCCCCCCTGGATGTTGGTCCTACACAGGGGCCTCTGAAGTGGCATCGACCATGGTTGTATACCTCGTTTTTGGATCACCCACCCTGATACGTCTCCAACGTATCTATAATTTTTTATTGTTCCATGCTGTTATACTATCATTCTTGGATGTTTTGCCATCATTTTATAGCAAATTTATATCATTTTTTTGGGACTAACCTATTGACATAGTGCCCAGTGCCAGTTGTTGTTTTCTGCATGTTTTTTACACTGCAGGAAATCAATACCAAACTGAGTCCAAATGCAGCAAAACTTTTTTGTGGATTTTTTGGACCAGAAGACATACAGTGGGGAAAAGAAGTACCGAAGAGGGGACCCGAGGTGAGCACAAGACACCTGGGCGCGCCTGGAGGCCCAGGCGTGCCCAGGTGGGTTGTGCCCACCTCGGTGACCTTACACACCGCCTCTTTGCTCTATAAATATCCCAATATTCCAGAAACCATAGGGGAGTCGACGAAAATCAATTCCAACCGCCACAAGTTCCAGAACCACCAGATCCAATCTAAACGCCATCACAGAGGGGTTGATCATCCTCATTGGTGTCTCTCCGATGATGCGCGAGTAGTTCATTGTGGACCTACGGGTCCGTAGTTAATAGCTAGATGACTTCCTCTCTCTCTCTCTCTCTCTCTCTCTCTCTCTTGATTCTCAATACAATGGTCTCTTGGAGATCTATTTGATGTAACTCTTTTTGTGGTGTGTTGGGATCCGATGAACTTTGAGTTTATGATCAGATCTATGTTTTTATACATGAAAGTTATTTGAGTCTTGTTGATCTCTTATATGCATGACTAGTTATAGCCTCGTATTTCTTCTTCAAATCTTTGGTTTAGTTAGGCCGACTAGATCGATTTGTCTTGCCAAGGGAAGAGGTGCTTTGTGATGGGTTCGATCTTATAGTGCTTGATCCCAGTGACAGAAGGGAAGCCGACACGTGTGTATCGTTGCTATTAAGGATAACAAGATGGGGTCTATTTCTACATAAATAGATCTTGTCTACATGATGTCATCGTTCTTATTGCATTACTCCGTTTTCCCATGAAATTAATACACTAGATGCATGCTGGATGGTGGTCGATGTGTGGACTGATAGTAGTATATTCTTGCAGGAGTCGGTCTACTAATCTTGGACGTGATGCCTATATAATGATCATTGCCTGGATATCTTCATGATTATTTGAAGTTCTATCAATTGCCCAACAGTAATTTGTTTACCCACCATATGTTATTTTTCACAAGAGAAGCCACTAGTGAAATCTACGCCCCCCGGGTCTCTTCTTTATCATATTTGCCTTCGAGATCTATTTTTATTTGCTTTTATTTTCAGATCAATTAATCCAAAAATACAAAAATACCTTGCTGCAATTTTTAATAATTTATTTTATCTCCCATTCCCGCGAGATCTATTTATCCAAACTACTACAATTTTACCTATCTTTTCACCCACGAGGGATTGACAACCCCTCTCTTATGTCAGGTTGCAAGTATAATGTTCTTTGTGTGCAGGAGCTGTTTACGTGGTGTTGCCTGGTTCTCCTTCTGGTTCGATAACCTTGGTCTCACCACTGAGGGAAATACCTACCATTGATGTGCTGCATCATCCGTTCCTCTTTGGGTAAATACCAACGTAGTTCAAGCAAACATAGGAAGGAATTTCTGGCGCCGTTGCCAAGGAGGATCAAGTCAAGATAGTCTCCTGACAACTCGTCAATTTCTGGTGCCGTTGCAGGGGAGGCATCATCCACATCTACCAAGTTCCTAATCACAAATATCATGTCCTTGCAATTTACAATATTTACCTCTCATTTTCCTCTCCCTCACTTCACAAAAATTTGTTGTTTTATTCGACCTCTTTTTCGTTCGCCTTTTTCTTGTTTGATCCCTTGTTTGCTATCTCTACTCGTGTTACCACGTACCTTCTATTTGCTTGCATCTTCACTTGCTAAAAATCTATTGATATGGATCCTCATCCACTTGCTAATCTTTTCAAAAGATCCAATTATGGTGAACCAATTGCTAGTGAATTGAGTTCACTAGATTATCTTTATGAAGTTTTGCTTGAGATTTATGAACCTGAAAACTATGATGAAGTGTTAAACGAAGGAATTTATAAACTGGTTCATGATAGGTCCTTGAATGAAAATCATGATTGCAATGATGCTATTATAAATTCTATTAATGTCAATTGTGTTAGTGATATGCAAAACCCCAAACTTGGGGATGCTTGTTATGTTACGCCCACTACTTACTGCAATGATCATGATTGGGGTGATAATGATTCTTGTGATCTTAAAAATTTATTTGAGCCTCATGATGAATATGTTATTGATAATAATTTTTGCAATAGTATTGAAAGTGGGTTTGGAAGAGTGTCAACTTTAGGTGAAAATAATCCCACATATTTGAAGAGTGTTCAATCTTGTGAAATTTTTGATAAAAGTGGGCTTGGAGAGGTCATGAATTTATTTGATGATAATCCCACTATTTTGGAAGAGTGTCAACTTTGCATGCATTTGGATCATGAAGAGAACATTTTATGGCATGGTTATATTGTTGAATTTGATTATGCTCCCACATGGAATTATTATGAGAGAGGAAAATATGGTTGTAGAAATTTTCATGTTACTAAATTACATCTCGTTATGTTGAGATTGTCAATGTTTTATTCCTCTCCTTTGCATATGCTAGATATTTCTTATCTTGATAATTCGTTTGCTTATAAAATTCCAATGCATAGGAAGCATGTTAAACTTAAATGTGTTTGTCACATGGTTTATGATGCTCTCTTTCTGTTACAATTATTATCTTTCATGTGAGCATCAATAAAATCTTAAGCCTATCTTGATGGCTTTAAATAAAGAGCTTGTTGGGAGACAACCCAATGAATAAAATTTATTTTTGCCTTATTCTTTCTATTATTTAGTGTTTGCACAATTATGCTACTGTTATGATTGTGTTTTTTCTATTTTAATCATTGTTTGTGCCAAGCAAAGTCTTTGGGATGATTTGGTAGATAGTTGATTTGATCTTGTTGAAAAACAGAAACTTTTGCACTCAGAAAAAAATTCCTATTTTTCACAGAAGAGTGATTTTGAGTTGATTCTTTTTGCAGAATATTAATACACAAATTACCCATGTTGTCCTAATTTTTTTAATTTTTAGAGTTACATAAGTATACGAAGTTCCCTGATTACCACATATTGTTCTGTTTTTGAGAGATTCTGTTTTCGTTGTGTTATGTGCTTGTTTTGATGATTATATGGTTTTCTTTGAAGAGTTTTTGCTATGGAAAAGTTAAAATACAGTAGATATAATACAATAACACAATATGAATGGGTTTGCAACAGTACTTAAAGTAGTGATTTGCTTTCTTATACTAACGGATCTCACAAAGGTTTTGTTGAGTTTTGTGTGATTGAAGTTTTCAAGTTTTGGGTGAGATCACGATGGATGAAGGAATAAGGATTAGCAAAAGGCTAATCTTGGGGATGCCTGAGGCACCCCAAGATAATATTCAAGAAGTATCAAGCAACTAAGCTTGGGGATTCCCCCGAGTGGCATCCCCTCTTCTAACAACCATCGGTATTTTACTTGGAGCTATATTTTTATTCGTCACATATTATGAGTTTTGCTTGGAGCGTCTTGTATGATACGAGTCTTTGCTTATTTTGCTTTGTGTTTTCAGCCATCTATTTTGCTGGACACACCTACTTAAGGGAGCCAAAATTATGCTATGACTTGTTAGAATTGCTCCCTATGCTTCACTTATATCTTTATGAGCTATGGAATTGCTCTAGTGCTTCACTTATATATTTTTGAGCACGGTGTGCTTTACTATTTTTAAAGAAATGCTCTCATGCTTCACTTAAATTTATTTGGGAGTTCGTAATTTTTTTAAGAAATTCTCTCTTGCTTCACTTAAATTATTTTGATAGAAGAAATTTTTTTATGCTCATGATCTTCACTTAAATTTGTTTGAGCTATCAAAAGCAACATATGAAATTAGTCCCAAAGTGATAGAAATTCAAGAGGTATATAATAAAAAGTTTCATGAACATCATTGGACAAACTAAACTTGATTCTTTGTAATAGTTTTGAGATATGATGATAGTGATATGTGAGTCATGTTGATGAGTAATTATGGTTTAGTAAGAATATTGATGTTAAGGTTTGTGATTCCCTATGCAAGCACGAAAGTCAATAGTTGTGCAATGAAATTACATCCTACTTGTGGTGCATTATTCAGTGTTAGTTATGCTTAATGCTTACTTACGAGATTTTTTGTTTCTTAGTTGGATGCTCCCATTCTTTTGCTAGCCTTCATTTGGACTAAGTATGATCACTACTTGTGCATCCAAAATCCTTTAAACCAGTTTTGCCAGATGAGTCCACTATACCTACCTATATGTGGTATTCTTTTGTTGTTATAAGCAAATTTGTATGTGCCATCTCTAAATTTCAACATAATTTTCTCTTTTGTGTGCTTGTACCGCTCATGAAATGGTAGGGGGTGGCTGATATAGTTCCATGCTAGATATGTTATTCTCAAGATGAGTGTTTATTCACTTTGTTGGAGATATGCCCTAGAGGCAATCATGTATGATGATATTTCCTATATGTTTATGAATAAAGATAGTCCTTGGACATTATCAATGATGTGTATCAGCAAGTATGTAACTTGTTTGTGGGACTATGCATTGTATGATAATTGCCCTAAAAGGTCCCTAGTCGAAAGGGCTGTGTGGACGCGTAGCCGACTAGACTAGCATATGACACAGTCGATGGCTTGGTCTCACTAGCCATGGATCATTGGATGCTAACCAAATAAGATGGACTCAGAAGTATCTGGTCGGATTCGATGTAGTTGAATCCGAGTCAAGATAAGGTCCGAGTCGGACAGACCCAACTATGAGACACAACGATATGTCCTCTGTGAGTCTCTAGTACAACATACGTTCTATGTCCTAAGAACTGAGCTGACGCATGTACTCGAGATGGTGACAGACTTGCTTTGGGCCGACCAAACGCTACTCCTTGACTGGGTAGTTACAAAAGTAGGTTTTGGGTTTGTCTAGTCCCATGCTGCAAGACATGGTCGAGCAAGATGGGATTTGCCCCTCCGATCAGGAGAGATATACTCTGGGCCCCTCGTGTGATCCGACCAGGGTAAGCATGGCCATGCGACAAGGATTATGAGATAATCTAGTTTGTGGTCGGTATCACTAGAACGAGAAAGAGATCGGGCTAGCACAAGGATGACAGTCTCGCCTTGAGCCCGACAACATATATCGTGAGGCAAAGGGAACAGAAGTGTGACACATTGTACATGTTTGCCTAACCAGCTTCATAGTCTACTTGGTGGTCGGCATGCCTTGCTAGAGGCTGCTACCAACCGTGCAGGTCGAAGGTGATCCGAACTGTGACCAAGCCGACTTGAACCTAAGGGGCCGCGTGCTGAAGAGAAGGAACCTACGAGGTCGGTTCAGAGGACACTGGTCGGACGTGATCCGAGCTGGACTTGGAACGCGACCGAGTAGACTTTGGGCCTTAGGATCCATGCAAGGCCCAAGTGTTGAGCCCGCGACGGATGCCTATAAATAGTGGAGGTGTGGCACACTTATTCAGTTGATCGCTTCGGCGCTGTCACTAGGGTTTGCATGTGTTGCGAATAGACACCTCCACTCGCTGCCGGTTGTGTGATTGGACCTAGCAATCTACCACACGATGTTCTTCCTGCACGTGCAGATACCGTTAGAGGCAGTGCACTTGTGCCACTTCGACGTACCTGTACGTGGGAACCGATGACAGGCTGTTCGAGGGAGATCGGACGAGGAGGAGACGAACCACGCAGACGCGCTGTCCCAACCATTCTTCCGCTGCACAGCACTACGCGTCTAGTGGTAACAATCTGTGATCCATTCCCGTAGCATGTTCCTGGTTGTTTTGCGCGTAGGAAAATTTTAATTTGCAGTCGACGCACCCTACCGTAGAACCCAACACACTTATCATTGCACCAGAGTATGGCAAAAGGTATTAGGGATGCCCAGTCCCGAAATGAAAATTGAATTTACTTTATGTTGTCAAATAATAAATTCCTTGGAAAGTGTTGGTATGGAGGGCACTGATACGTCTCCAACGTATCTATAATTTTTTATTGTTCCATGCTATTATATTACCCGTTTTGGATGTTTATGGGCTTTACTTTACACATTTATATCATTTTTGGGACTAACCTACTAACCGGAGGCCCAACCCATATTGCTGTTTTCCCCCTATTTCAGTATTTCGAAGAAAAGGAATATCAAACGGAGTCCAAATGGAATGAAACCTTCGGGAGCGTGATTTTTGGAACGAACGTGATCCAGAGGACTTGGAGTGCAAGTCAAGAAGCAGCCGAGGCGGCCACGAGGGTGGAGGGCGCGCCCACCCCTACAGGGCGCGCCCCCTATCTCGTGGGCCCCTCAGGCGGCCACCGACCTACTTCTTCCTCCAATATATACCCATGTACCCCGAAAACATCCAGGGAGCCAACGAAAAACAATTTCCACCGCCGTAACCTTCTGTATCCGCGAGATCCCATCTTGGAGCCTTCACCGGCGCCCCGCCGTAGGGGGAATCGACCACGGAGGGCTTCTACATCAACACCATAGCCCCTCCGATGAGTTGTGAGTAGTTTACCACAGACCTTCGGGTCCATAGTTATTAGCTAGATGGCTTCTTCTCTCTTTTTGGATCTCAATACCATGTTCTCCTCGATCTTCTTGGAGATCTATTCGATGTAACTCTTTTTGCGGTGTGTTTGTCGAGATCCGATGAATTGTGGGTTTATGATCAAGTTTATCTATGAGAAATATTTGAATCTCCTTTGAATTCTTTTATGTATGATTGAGTTATCTTTGCAAGTCTCTTCGAATTATCAGTTTGGTTTGGCCTACTAGATTGATCTTTCTTGCAATGGGAGAAGTGCTTAGGTTTGGGTTCAATCTTGCGGTGTCCTTTCCCGTGACAGCAGGGGCAGCAAGGCACGTATTGTATTGTTTCCACCGAGGATAAAAAGATGGGGTTTATAACATATTGCATGAGTTTATCCCTCTACATCATGTCATCTTTCTTAATGCGTTACTCTGTTTGTATGAACTTAATACTCTAGATGCATGCTGGATAGCGGTCGATGTGTGGTGTAATAGTAGTAGATGCAGGAAGGAGTCGGTCTACTTGTCGCGAACGTGATGCCTATATACATGATCATGCCTAGATAATCTCATAATTATTCATTTTTCTATCAATTGCTTGACAGTAATTTGCTCACCCACCGTAATACTTATGCTATCTTGAGAGAAGCCACTAGTGAACCCTATGGCCCCCGGGTCTATCTTTCATCATATAAGCTTTCAATCTACTTTTATTTGCATCTTTAGTTTCCCAATCTATATCATAAAATACCAAAAATATATTTATCTTATCATACTATCTATATCAGATCTCACTTTTGCAAGTGGCCGTGAAGGGATTGACAACCCCTTTATTGCGTTGGTTGTGAGTTCTTTGTTTGTTTATGTAGGTGTGTGGGACTTTTGAGGAGCCTCCTACTGGATTGATACCTTGGTTCTCAAAAACTGAGGGAAATACTTACGCTACTATTGCTGCATCACCCTTTCCTCTTCAAGGAAAACCAACGCAAGCTCAAGACATAGCAAGAAGGATTTCTGGCGCCGTTGCCGGGGAGGTCTTCGCTCAAGTCAAGACATACCAAGTACCCATCACAAACTCATCTCCCTCGCATTTACATTATTTGCCATTTGCCTCTCATTTTCCTCTCCCCCACTTCACCCTTACCGTTTTATTCGCCCTCTCTTTCCCAATCTTCTCTCTCTCTTTCAATTGCCTTTTTGTTTGTTTGTGTGTTGGATTACTTATCGCCATTGTGCAAGATAATACCAAATTGTGTGATTTCTCCAATACCAGTAATAATGATTTCCTCAGTACCCTGATTGCTCCTCTTAATGATGTTGAGTCTTCTGAAATCAATACTGCTTTGCTGAATCTTGTTATGAAAGATCAATTCGTTGGCTTTCCTAGTGAAGATGTCGCTACCCATCTAAACAACTTTGTTGATTTGTGTGATATGAAAAAGAAGAAAGATATGGATAATGATATTGTTAAATTGAAGTTATTTCTGTTTTCACTTAGAGCATGCTAAAGTTTGGTTTTCGTCTTTCCCTAAAAATAGTATTGATTCTTGGAACAAGTGCAAAGATGCTTTTATCTGTAAATATTTTCCTCCCGCTAAGATCATCACTCTTAGGAACGATATTATGAATTTTAAACAACTTGATCATGAGCATGTTACCCAATCTTAGGAAAGAATGAAATTGATGATTCACAATTGCCCTACTCATGGTTTGAATTTATGGATGATCATACGAAATTTTTATGCCGGTTTGAATTTTGCTTGTAGAAATCTTTTAGATTCGGCCGCAGGAGGCACGTTTATGGAAATCACTTTAGGAGATGCTACAAAACTCCTTGATAATATTATGGCTAATTATTCTCTATGGCACACCGAAAGATCTACTTGTAAAAAAGTGCATGATATAGAAGAAAACAATGTTTTGAGTGGAAAGATGGATGAACTTATGAAATTATTTCCTACTAAGAGTGCTCCTCTTTATCCCAATTATATGCATTTGTCTACTTTGATTGAGAATAATAATGAATCTATGAATGTGAATTTTGTTGGTAGGAATAGTTTTGGAAACAATGCTTATAGAGGAAACTTTAATCCTAGACCGTTCCCTAGTAATTCCTCTAATAATTATGGAAATTCCTACAATAATTATTATGGTAATTTTAATAAGATGCCCTCTGATTTTGAGAATAGTGTGAAAGAGTTTATGATCTCTCAAAAGAATTTTAATGCCTTGCCTGAAGAAAAGTTGCTCAAAGTTGATGATTTGGCTAGGAACATTGATAGACTTTCGCTTGATGTTGATTCTCTTAAACTTAGATCTACTCCTCCTAAGCATGATATCAATGAGTCTCTCAAATCAATGAGAATTTCCATTGATGAGTGCAAGGAAAGAACCGCTAGATTGCGTGCTAAGAAAGATTGCTTTCTAAAGGCGTATTCTTCTAGTTCAATGAAAATAATGATGAAGATCTTAAAGTTATTGATGTGTCCCCTATTAGATCTTTGTTTTGCAATATGAATCTTAATAATGATGGGACTGGAGATGAGTCAACTTTAGTTAAAAGGCGTCCCAATAATTCAGAGTTTTTAGATCTTGATGCTAAATTTGGTAAAAGTGGGATTGGAGAGGTCAAGACTTTAAATAGCATTGAACCCACTATCTTGGATTTCAAGGAATTTGATTATGATAATTGTTCTTTAGAAGGTTGTATTTCCTTGTTGAAATCCATTATGAATTCTCCTCATGCTTATAGTCAAAATAAAGCTTTTACCAAACATATCGTTGATGCCTTGATGCAATCTTTTGATGAAAAACTTAATTTGGAAGTTTCCATACCTAGAAAACTTAATGATGAGTGGGAACCTACTATAAATGTTAAAATTAAAGATCATGAGTGTTATGCTTTGTGTGATTTGGGTGCTAGTGTTTCCATGATTCCGAAAACATTATGTGATATTCTAGGTTTCCATGATCTTGATGATTGCTCTTTAAATTTGCACCTTGCGGATTCCACCATTAAAAAGCCAATGGGAAGAATCAATGATGTTCTCATTGTTGCAAATAGAAATTTGGTTCCCGTAGATTTTATCGTTCTTGATATAGATTGCAATCTTTCTTGCCCTATTTTTCTTGGTAGACCTTTCCTTAGAACGATTGACGCGATTATTGATATGAAGGAAGGGAATATTAGATTCCAATTTCCATTAAGGAAAGGCATGTAACACTTTCCAAGAAAGAAAATTAAATTACCTTATGAATCTATCATGCGAGCTACTTATGAATTGAGTGCCAAAGATGGCACTACTTAGATCTATCCTCGCTTTTATGCCTAGCTAGGGGCGTTAAACGATAGCGCTAGTTGGGAGGCAACCCAATTTTATTTGTGTTTTTTGTTTTTGTTTCTGTTTAGTAATAAATTTTGCATCTACCTTCTGTTTAGATGTGTTTTTATGTTTTAGTTAGTGTTTGTGCCAAGTAGAACCTATAGGATAACCTATGGTGATAGTTAATTTGATTCTGCTGAAAAACAGAAACTTTGCACGCACGAAATTAGTTTTGTTAAATAACCGAAAAGTGCTTTTGCGTTGATTATTTTTTCTGTAGATCAATAGACAAATTTTCCAGGACTTACTATTTTGGTAGGATTTTTAGAGTTTCAGAAGTATTCGTGGGTTACAGATTGCTACAGATTGTTCTGTTTTTGAGAGATACTGTTTTTCGTGTGTTGTTTGCTTATTTTGATGCACCTATGGCTAGTATTAAGTGGTATGAACCATAGAGAACTTGAAATATAGTAGGTTTAACACCAATATAAATAAAGAATGAGTTCATTACAGTACCTTATGTGGTGGTTTTGCTTTCTTTCACTAACGGAGCTTATGAGATTTCCTGTTGAGTTTTGTGTTGTGAAGTTTTCAAGTTTTGGGTAAAGATTTGATGGACTATGGAATAAGGAGTGGAAAAAGCCTAAGCTTGGGGATGCCCATGGCACCCCAAGATATTCAATAATAGCCAAAATTCTAAGCTTGGGGATGCCCCCGGAAGGCATCCCCTCTTTCGTCTTCGTTTATCGGTAACTTTACTTGGAGCTATATTTTTATTCGCCACATGATATGTGTTTTGCTTGGAGCATCTTGTATGATATTAGTTTTTGCTTTTTAGTTTTCCACAATCATCCTTGCTATACACACCTTGTCGTGGTGGGCGCACGGCAGATGCCAAGGGATGGCTAAAGAGAGGAGGAGGCTCGAGGTCACTGGTGGGCTCCGGAGGCGAGGTTGATATGCGCGGGCGCGGGAGCCGGACATACCCAGGTTCGGGGCTATTCGGAGAGATAACACCCCTAGTCCTGCCGACTTTAGTTGGACGGTCGATAGTACAATGTTGCTCCTGGAGCTGTGTGAGGGAGGAAGGAGGCTGGCCAAGGCTTGGGCTGCTCCTTCTCCCTGGTGTCGCTATGCAGTGGCTAGCCCTATGCTTGCCTGGGTTTCTCTTTCTTGCCTGCTTATCTTATATTGCTTCGCATCGCATGGCCTGCCTCTGTGGGCGTGGGCTCCTGGGGGGTTTTATAGATCAACCCACCCAGGGTTACAATGGTAATGTGCCGAGTCGGTGGGTCTGTATTGTCGGTGTCCGGGGTACCGGGCTGGGTCCCGCTTGTGGGCTTGTGGTTCGCCGGGTTCCCCTAGGTGCGGGCCCCGCGTACCTAGGGGGATTGTGCGCCGTCTTGTCAATCGTCATGGCGTGGCCGAGTCGAGCCGCACACAGTGTTCTCCGTCAGGCCGCCGCTTGCTGTTGTGAGCGGTGAGGGCGGGAACACTATTGCCGTGCTAGCCCGGTCAGCGGGTAGGTAAGGGGCACTGTTGCCACGCTCCGGCTGACCACAGGCATGGGTGGGAGCACTGTAGTCTTGGTCATCGGTGATTGAGGTCTCGCCCCATCGTACGACCTGGATGGGACGGGAGCTGACCCGTGGCTAGGTTGCCGTGGACGCCACAGGTGGGTTGGCTTGCTGGGGAAGCCATGGTTGCGCCGGGTTGAATTGCCTTGTGCCAGCTACTGCGGCCGGGTCGACGTACCTTGCCGAGTCGAGGGTCTTTGCCGGGTTGCGGTCCTTGCCGGGTCGAGCAACCCGGCCTGGCACACGCCGGTTTGCGGGGCGATGCGGGCCCTGCTGTTTTTGAAATGGATCCGGGTTTCGTTACCTGCCCGGGGTTCATCCCCCCGACAGTAGTCCCCGAAGCTGTGAAGGTCCGCCGTCTTTGGATGAGTGGGCCTTCATAGCTTCCCCTTGAGCACGGTGGAATCTGCGAACGCCGGGTCCGGCAACACCCACTGTGTGCCGGTTTTCTTGGAAACCGGATCGCGGCATCCCGGTCGTGGCGGGAACCGAGGAGTCTGTCGAATCTTGAGGCGATCCCTCGGGCTTCGCGCAGGCGCCACGTGGTCCCCGGAAGTCGGAGGGGCCTGACAGGCCACGCGTGTGACGGGAATGGTGACGGGCCGGGGCCTGCCGCCGCGCGCCCTCGGCCACACGTGCGGATTTATTGCGGTGTCTGGGGGCCAGTTGCATTTCCCCATGCAGTTAGTGTGCGTGTACGTGCGCACTTATTGCGGGGTAGTGGAACCAGCGTGTGCAGACGATCCCACTCCCCCACGTTTGAACCGGGGTTATAAATTGGGGGGCAAGGGTCGGCGGGCATTATTCTCGCTCGCACCCTCCTGTCCCCCCTGCTCCCACTCTGCTTCTTGCCACCGACGCACATCTGCGCCCGCGGCCCCGAGTAGAGATATTCTCCGTCGTCTTTCTTTCTCTTCCTCTTCCAGTGATGTCGCTGCCGTCGGGCTCTTGGATGGGCTCGACCGTCACCCCCGACGACATCACCTACCTTCGGTCCTCGCGGCGCCTGCCGCGGGAGACGGACGTCGGTGTTCGTCTGCCGTGCGGTGAGCAGAGGCCCCGGCCCGAGGGGCAGGAGCGCGCCGTCTTCCTCACGCATTTCGAGCATGACTTCGGGCTGCCGGCGAGCACTTTCTTCCGTGCGTTCCTGGAGTTCTTCGGGCTCCAGGCGCACCATCTTGGTGCCGGCGCCATTGTCCAACTCTCCGGCTTCGTGACCCTATGCAAAGGGTACCTGGGGGTCGAACCAACCATCGACCTCTGGGCGCGCTTCTTCTCCTTGAAGCAGCAGGGCCCGTCGGCTGGGGAGTTCGCCAACTGCGGGGCCGCCGTCATTTCGAAGTGGTCGGGGCCGGACTTCCCCAAGATCCCGCTCGAGGATTCTGCCAAGAAGTGACAGAACTCCTTCTTCTACGTCCGCAACCATGGTGCGGACCACATCAACCTTCCCCCCTTTGCCGTCGCGCCGCCGCGGGCGAAAACGAACTAGGGCTACTCGCTCCAGCGCCCGTCGCGGGAGATCGTCAACCTCTGCGAGCGTGTCATGGTGATGAGAACGTAGGAGGGGCTCACCGGCACCGACCTCCTCGCCGCGTCATCACCCGCCGGGTTCTCCCGCTTCAGAGGCGCTGCTGCCTCATCGGCGAGATGATCGGGCTTCAGGATCCCAACCGGATGGGGTCGACGCGGCTGTCTGCGGAGCAGGTCGCGCGAGGCGTGAACGACATCTCCAAGGCCAACCTTGGAGATGACTGGCGATTCGGCAAGGCACCTTACAGCCAGGTGAACCCAGCGCCGCAGGTGAGCGTCTGGTCTTGTTATTTTTCCGCCGCGCATCTTCTCATTCGTCCCGATGCGTCATGGGAGATTCTTCTGAACGCGAGCTGACACCCTTACGCCCGGGTTCCGTCGCAGGTGGCGCCGGTGGCACCATAGGATCCTGCGGCTCACAGCGGCGAGGAGCTGGCCGAGTACGACGCCGACGCTGGGCGTCTAATGTCTACTACACAACCTTCTTCTTGTAGACGTTGTTGGGCCTGCAAGTGCACAGGTTTGTAGGACAGTAGCAAATTTCCCTCAAGTGGATGACCTAAGGTTTATCAATCCGTAGGAGGCGTAGGATGAAGATGGTCTCTCTCAAACAACCCTGCAAACAAATAACAAAGAGTCTCTTGTGTCCCCAACACACCCAATACAATGGTAAATTGTATAGGTGCACTAGTTCGGCGAAGAGATGAAGATACAAGTGCGAAATAGATAGTAGATGAAGGTATTTGTAATCTGAAATTATAAAAACAGCAAGGTAGCGAGCGGTAAAAGTGAGCGTAAATGGTATTGCAATGATAGGAAACAAGGCCTAGGGTTCATACTTTCACTAGTGCAAGTTCTCTCAACAATAATAACATAGATAGATCATATAACAAGCCCTCAACATGCAACAAAGAGTCACTCCAAAGCCACTAATAGCGGAGAACAAATGTAGAGATTATGGTAGGGTACGAAACCACCTCAAAGTTATCCTTTCTGTTCTATCTATTCAAGAGTTCGTAGTAAAATAACATAAAGCTATTCTTTCCGCTCAATCCATCATAGAGTTCATACTAGAATAACACCTTAAGACACAAATCAACCAAAACCCTAATGTCACCTAGATACTCCATTGTCACCTCAAGTATCCGTGGGCATGATTATACGATATGCATCACACAATCTCAGATTCATCCAACCAACATAAAAGTACTTCAAAGAGTGCCCCAAAGCTACTACCGGAGAGTCAAGAACGTGTGCCAACCCCTATGCATAGGTTCCCAATGTCACGAAACCCGCAAGTTGATCACCAAAACATACATCAAGTGGCACATGATATCCCATTGTCACCACAGATAATCACGGCAAGACATACATCAAGTGTTCTCATAAAGACTCAATCCGATAAGATAACTTCAAAGGGGAAACTCAATTCATGACAAGAGAGTAGAGGGGGAGAAACATCATAAGATCCAACTACAGTAGCAAAGCTCGGGATACATCAAGATCGTGCCATAGAGGGAACACGAGAGAGAGAGAGAGATCAAACACATAGCTACTGGTACATACCCTCAGCCCCGAGGGTGAACTACTCCCTCCTCGTCATGGATAGCACCGGGATGATGAAGATGGCCACCGGTGATGGGATCCCCCTCTGACAGGGTGCCGGAACAGGGTCCCGATTGGTTTTTGGTGGCTACAGAGGCTTGCGGAGGCAGAACTCCCGATCTAGGTTCTGTTCTGGAAGTTTTTGGGTACAAGAGTATATATGGGTGCAGGGGGTATGTCGGAGGAGCTACGAGGGCCCCACGAGGCAGGGGGCGCCCCCACCCTCGTGGGCAGCCCGTATCTCCCTTGACGTGCACTCCAAGTTCCCTGGGTTGCTTTCCTTCCAAAAATAACTTCTTCAGTTGATTTCGTTCCGTTTTGACTCCGTCTGATATTCCTTTTCCTCGAAACACTGAAATAGGCATAAAACAGCAAATCTGGGCTGGGCCTCCGGTTAATAGGTTAGTCCCAAAAATAATATAAAAGTGGATAATAAAGCCCAGTATTGCCTAAAACAGTAGATAAAGTAGCATGGAGCAATCAAAAATTATAGATACGTTGGAGACGTATCAAGCATCCCCAAGCTTAATTCCTGCTCGTCCTTGAGTAGGTAAATGATAAAAAAGAATTTTTGATGCGGAGTGATACTTTGGCATAATTTCAATGTAAATCTTCTTAATTGTGGTATGAATATTCAGATCCGAAAGATTCAAGCCAAAAGTTCATATTGACATAAAGTAATAATACTTCAAGCATACTAATCAAAGTAATCATGTCTCCTCAAAATAGCATGGTTAAATAAAATTATCCCTACAAAATCTTATAGTCTAGCTAAGCTCTATCTTCATCACACAAAGTATTTAATCATGCACAACCTCGATGACGAGCCAAGCAATTGTTTCACACTTTAGTAATCTCAAACTTTTTCAACTTTCACGCAATACATGAGCGTGAGCCATGGACATAGCACTATAGGTGGAATAGAATGGTTGTTGTGGAGAAGACAAAAAAGGAGAAGATAGTCTCACATCAACTAGGCGTATCAATGGGCTATGGAGATGCCCATCAATAGATATCGATGTAAGTGAGTAGGGATTGCCATGCAACGGATGCACTAGAGCTATAAGTATATGAAAGCTCAACAAAAGAAACTAAGTGGGTGTGCATCCAACTTGCTTGCTCACGAAGACCTAGGGCACTTTTGAGTAAGCCCATCATTGGAATATACAAGCCAAGTTCTATAATGAAGAATTCCCACTAGTATATGAAAGTGACAACATATGAGACTCTCTTATTATGAAGATCATGGTGCTACTTTGAAGCACGAGTGTGGTAAAAGGATAGTAGCATTGTCCCTTCTCTCTTCTTCTCTCATTTTTTTATTTGGGCCTTTTCTCCCTTTTTTTATGGCCACTCTTTTTTTTCGTCCGGAGTCTCATCCCGACTTATGGGGGAATCATAGTCTCCATCATCCTTTCCTCACTGGGACAATGCTCTAATAATGATGATCATCACACTTTTATTTTTCTTACAACTCAACAATTACAACTCGATACTTAGGACAAAATATGACTCTATATGAATGCCTCCAGTGGTGTACCGGGATATGCAATGAATCAAGAGCGACATGTATGAAAATTATGAAGGTGGCCTTGCCACAAATACAATGTCAACTACAAGTTCATGCAAAAAGCAATATGACAAAAGTAATGTATGTCATATGAACGGAACGGTGGGAAGTTGCATGGCAATATATCTCGGAATGGCTATGGAAATGTCATGATAGGTAGGTATGGTGGCTGTTTTGAGGAAGGTATATGGTGGGTGTATGGTACCGGCGAAAGTGCGTGGTATTAGAGAGGCTAGCAATGGTGGAAGGGTGAGAGTGCGCATAATCCATGGACTCAACATTAATCAAAAGAACTCATGCACTTGTTGCAAAAATTTAGAAGTCATCAAAAACCAAAGCACTAAACGCATACTCCTAGGGGGATAGATTGGTAGGAAAAGACCATCGCTCGTCCCCGACTGTCACTCATAAGGAAGACAATCATTAAATAAAATTGTGCTCCGACTTCATCACAAAGCGGTTCACCATACGTGCATGCTACGGGAATCACAAACTTCAACACAGGCATTCTTTAAATTCATAATCACCCCAACTAGCATTGCTTCGATATTATCACCTCCATATCTCAAAACAATTATCAAGCATCAAACTTATCTTGGTATTCAACGCACTCAAAATAAAGTTTCACATATCTTGAATACCAAGTATATTAATGTGAAGAAAATTACCATGCTATTTAATACTCTCAAAATAATCTAAGTAAATGTCACATCCCTAGCTTCTGGTGCTGTCTAGTGTTTGCATTTTGTTGCATCATGTTTAAATTTCTAAGAAACTTGAAATGGGGATTGCCTAAACCCTAGCATTAAATAAATTCACTAGATTTACCTAAAATATTTTTCAGTAAGTCCAAATGGCTTTCAAAAATGTTCATCAATTATGGTAAATACTGTAAACAGTAGCCAGAGGTGATGCACATTTTTCCATGACATATTTGGGCTCTGAATTAAATCATATGGTATTTTCATTTGGGCATTTGAATACTATAAAATATTTGAAATGCTCAAATAATCATAAACTAAAATGTTTACTGTTGGATATATTCTAAACAGTAGCCATGATTAGTTTCATGATTTTTGAAAGTGTCTGAGTATTTTTAATAAAGCCCTAAAATTTATAGAATAATAGAAAACTGAGATAATTAGAAAAAGGAGAGAGAGAAACCTACCCGGCCCAGCTCCTCCAGCCACTTACCTGGCGGCCCAAGTGGCCGGCCCAGCCCACTAGGGGCTCCACTCTGTCGTCTTCCCCTCGCCAGGAGGACGAGCGCGTGGCCGGCGCGCGCGAGCACGTGTCCGGCCACCTCCTGCTTCCACCGCGACGCCACGACCCTTCTAGCATCGCCACGCGACCCTCCTCGGTTCCCTTCACCTCTCCCTCTCTCTCCCTCGAGCGCCCTCCCTCCTCTGCCTCTCTCGCGCGCGTCCATCCGAACGCGCCCGTCGCCACCGACGCCGTTCGCCGCGGCCACAGCCACCGCCTCGCCTCCCCGACGCCTCCCAAAGCTCTGCCTCGACCTACTCTTCCTCCCCACCGCTCCAAGCAACACCAGGAGCCCTGCAGTGACGCCATCGCCGCCGTCTTCACCGACGGGCACCGAAGATCGCCGGCCCGATTCTCCGTCTCCAGGTCGCCCCCGAGCCCACTGAGACGCGCTCTGCAACCACAGTGAGCTCATGGACCGACTCCCCCTCCTCTCCTGCTCGCGTTCTTGCTCTAGCTCTGTTCCCCACCTCCACCGAAGCTCGCCGCCGCCACGGCCGACGAGCTCCATGCTCCTGAGCTCGTCCGCTCGCCCGAGCATCACCAGCGTGCTCGCCGCGCTCCTGTGAACCTGCAGCACCCACGGGTTCGCCCTGTTGTGCACCGTAGCCCCGTTTCCGCCAACGCCCGAGGTCCGGCAGCCGCTGAGCTCGATGCCGGCGAGGATTACGGCCACCTTAGCTCGCCCCGGTTGCACCGTTGGATGCGCGGGATCGCCAGCTTTCCGTAGAGCTCAACGGCGCCTCGAATGGTTCCCTGTATCGCAATCCCGAGCCGCCCCGCCGTTTCTGTCGTCGCCGGCGACAAGTCGCCGGCAGGTTTGACCTGATCGGCCCGGGGTTTGACCTCCCCTGACGTGTGGGCCCAGGCGCCTGCTTAATTAGTGTTAGGTCAGTTAGTGTTAATTAACTTAGCTAATTAGATGAGCCACTAACATGCGGGCCCCGCCCGGCTAACCAAGTTAGTTAGCGTTAATTTTAATTAGGTTAGTTAGTCCAGACACTGACACGCAGGGCCCACAGGTCAGTTTGACCTGGACGGCGCCCGTTGACCTGCTGACGTCACTATGAGGTCATGCTGATGCAATAATTCCTTTCTGGAATTTAAATAAATCTTAAATGATTTAATATTTTCAGAAAATGTCCAAAACTTCTAAAAATCATATAAAATCAATCGTAACACAGAATGGAATAAATTATATATGAAAAATTATCAGAAAAATTCAAGGAATCCATCTATACCATTTTCATGCATGTTTGAACAACTTAACCTCACTGTTTAGATCAAAACATGATAATGCACTATTTGAATTCATAGTTTGAATTTGAATTTGAACCAAGTGTTCAAACCAGCACCATTTAACCTGTTGCTAGATGCATTAGCCCAAAACACATTCGTATTGCCATGTCATAGCATGCATCATATTGTGCATTGCATTGATCGTGTTTCTTCTGTGTTTGCCGGTGTTGTTCCCCCTCGGTAGACGCTGTATCGATGATGTGATCGTTGACACTGATGAAGACTGAATGTTATCTTCAGAAGTGCCAGGCAAGCAAAACCCCCTTGTTCATTCCGATACAATCCTACTCTCTTGCTCCTGCTCTCTTTTACTGCATTAGGACAACAACGACATATTTGTTACTTGCTGCGGTAGTTGAACCCCTTTATCCTCTGCATGACCTGTCATTGCCACAGTAAATAGATGAAACCCACTAACATGAGTAGGAGTTGTTTGAGCCCTGTTGTGCCTACTCATTCATGCTTGTTTGTCATGCCTGCTATTGCTTAGAGTTGTGTCAGGTCTGATTCATCGGGAATGAATCAGAGGTGTATGAACACGTCCTACTGTGTGTGTGAGCTAAGTGTGTGAACACGATTTGGTAAAGGTAGCGGTGAGAGGCCATGTAGGAGTACATGGTGGGTTGTCTCATTGCAGCCGTCCTCAGGAACTGAGTTCTGTGTTTGTGATCCATGATTCAGCTACTACCACGCATTGGGCCCGAAACCAATGGACCCTCTCGGCTTCTTAATCACCCTTGTCCTCTGTCCAGGAGTTGCAAGTAGTTTCTGGTGTTTGTAGTATGCTGGAGGCCGTGGGCAGCGCTGACCGGAGGGGTGGGCTGTGATGCGGTAGGTACGTGGCACGGTGTACCGAATACCCGTTAGGTATCTCGGGAACCCTGCACACATCGTTTGGGGCTGTGAGCGAAACTCTGGCCGGATCTCCTCATGGATGGAACCCGAATACGCGATAAACCTGGACTAGAGACTTGAGTGTTTAGGCAGGCCGTGGCTGACACCCACGTTGGGCTTCCGCTTGAAGGTTGCCGAGTACATGTCGTGTAAACGGCGGTAAGTGGTGAGAGCGTGTGTGAAGAAGTACACCCCTGCAGGGTTAACATTATCTATTCGAATAGCCGTGTCCGCGATAAAGGACTTCTGGGTTGCCTGTACAGTTCATAGACAAGTGAAAGTGGATACTCTAAAATACGCAAGATAAGCGTGAGTGCTATGGATGGCGTTCTCGTAGGGAGACGGGAGCGGATCCATAGTGGTGTATTGATATGGTGAATATGTGGACTCGTGTGCGCCACCTCAAAAGAGTTACTTGCAGTCGTAGTTTAGGTTAGCCACCGAGTCAAAGCTGGCTTGCTGCAGTTAAACTCCACCATCCCCTTTGTTGATAATGGTGCATATGTAGTTAGTTCTGATGTAAGTCTTGCTGGGTACATTTGTACTCACGTTTGCCTATTTTATGTCTTTGCAGAGAGACGTCAGTCTCGCTAGTAGTTCCGCGTGGTCTTCGACGTTTAGCTTGATACCTCTGCTACGATCTTGTGCCCTCGGCAGGATCTGGTAGATAGTCAGGCTTCTCAGCCTCTTTCATTTGTAGATGTCTGTACTCAGACATATTAGCTTCCGCTTGTGTTTTGATCTGTATGCTCTGAATGTTGGGTCATGAGACCCCTGTTTGTAATATCTCGCTCCTTGGAGCCTATTGAATAAATATTTGAGTCGTAGAGTCATGTTGTGATGCCATGTTGTATTTGCACATATCGAGCATATTGTGTGTGTGTTATTGAAATGCTTGGTATGTGTGGGATCTGACTATCTAGTTGTTTATCTTTAGTAGCCTCTCTTACCGGGAAATGTCTCCTAGTGTTTCCACCGAGCCATGGTAGCTTGCTACTGCTCCGGAACACTTAGGCTGGCCGGCATGTGTCCTTCTTCGTTCCTGTGTCTGTCCCTTCGGGGAAATGTCACGCGATGAATACCGGAGTCCTGTTAGCCCGCTACAGCCCAGTTCACCGGAGTCCTGCTAGCCCAGTGCTACAGCCTGGATTCACCCGCTGATGACCGACACGTTCGATGCTGGGTCATGGATGCCTGTCCCTGTAAGTTTGTGCCACTTTGGGTTTACGACTAGCCATGTCAGCCCGGGCTCCTTATCATATGGATGCTAGCGACACTATCATATACGTGTGCCAAAAGGCGCAAACGGTCCTGGAAAAAGGTAAGGCGACACCCGTGGGAATACCGTGCGTGAGGCCGCAAAGTGATATGAGGTGTTACATGCTAGATCGATGTGGCATTGAGTCGGGGTCCTGACAGTAAAGCATGAGAGATCAATAGTTTCTTTAAAACAAATCACCATTGTGCTCTAAAAGATCTAAGTGAAGTAATAGAGCAAAAATTATCACGCTCAAAAGATATAAGTGAAGCACAAAGAATATTCTAGCAAATTCCAATTTGTGTGTGGCTCTCTCTCATTAAAGAATTTCAGATCTTGATACTTCATTCAAACAGCAAGCAAAGCTAAAGAAAACTACAATGCAAGGATAGCACAACTCATGTGAAGAAGCAAAAACTTAGGCTCAACCGATACTAACCGATAGTTGTTGAAGAAGAAAGGTGGGATGCCTACCGGGGCATCCCCAAGCTTAGATTCTTGAGACTTCTTGAAATATTATCTTGGGGTGCCTTGGGCATCCCCAAGCTTGAGCTTTTGTGTCTCCTTAATTCCTCTCATATCATGGTTTCTCTTCTTTTTATCAAAAGCTTCATTCACAACAAACTCAACAAGAACTCGTGAGATAGGTTAGTATAAACCAATGCCAAACCTTATCATTTCCTACTGTAACAAATCACTAAAATTATTATTCAACATTGAATACTAAATTCCTCTGCATATTTAATACTCCTATCCTCAAATAGAATCATTAAACAAGCAAACATATGCAAACAATGCAACCATAACAGCAATCTGCCAAAACAGTACAGTCTGTAAAGAATGCAAGAGTATCAATACTTCCCTGACTCCAAAAATTATGAACTAAAATTCCCACTGTAATAAATTTATCAGAGCTCAATATTCAAAAAGATTCAATGTAATACCATTCTCTTACTTTTCTAGGGAATTTTTGCAACAGCGGTAAACTTTCTGTTTTCAAGCAGCAACATGTATACAAGCAAAATAAGCATGGCAAAGGCTATCCTTGACTTTTTTATTGAAACTAAAGATGCAAAACATTATTCTAACTACATCAAGCAAAAACTAACAAAATAAAATGACGCTCCAAGCAAAACACATATCATGTGGTGAATAAAAATATAGCTCCAAGTAAAGTTACCGATGGTACGAAGACGAAAGAGGGGATGCCATCCGGGGCATCCCCAAGCTTAGGCTCTTGGTTGTCCTTGAATATTACCTTGGGGTGCCTTGATCATCCCCAAGCTTAGGCTCTTGCCACTCCTTATTCCATAGTACATCGAATCTTTACCCAAAACTTGAAAACTTCAACCACACAAAACTCAAAACAAAACTCGTAAGCTCAGTTAGTATAAGAAAATAAAACCACCACTTAGGTACTGTAATGAACTCATTATAAATTCATATTGGTGTAATATATAATTTACTCCAACTTATGTATGGTTCATACCCTCCGATACTACTCATAGATGCATCAAAATAAGCAAACAACACATAGAAAACAGAATCTGTCAAAAACAGAACAGTCTGTAGTAATCTGTATAAAACGTATACTTATGGAACCCCAAAAATTATGAAATAAATTTGCGGACCTGAGTAATTTATCTATTAATCATCTGAAAAAATAATCAACCTAAAAGCACTCTCCATTAAAAAATGGTAGCTAATCTCGTGAGCGCAAAAGTTTCTGTTTTTCACAGCAAGATCATATAGACTTCACCCAAGTCTTCCCAAAGGTTCTACTTGGCACTTTATTGAAACAAAAGATATAAAACATGATTACAACAGTAGAATAATCATGTGGACACACAAAAACAGTAAGTATAAATATTGGGTTGTCTCCCAACAAGCGCTTTTCTTTAATGCCTTTCTAGCTAGGCATGATGATGACAATGATGCTCACAAAAAAGATAAGAATTGTAACATAACGGGAGCATCATGAAGCATATGACTAGCACATTTAAGTCTAACCCACTTCCTATGCATAGGGATTTTTTGAGCAAACAACTTATGGGAACAATAATCAACTAGCATAGGATGGCACAACAAGCATAACTTCAAGATTTTAAGCACATAGAGAGGAAACTTGACATTATTGCAATTCCTACAAGCATATGTTCCTCCCTCATAATAATTTTCAGTAGCATCCTGAATGAATTCAACAATATAACCAGCACCTAAAGCATTCTTTTCATGATCTACGAGCATAGAAAATTTACTATTCTCAATATAAGCAAATTTCTTATCATGAATAGTAGTGGGAGCAAACTCAACAAAATAACTGTCATGTGATTGAAAATTAAGATCAAGATGACAAGTTTCATGGTTATCATTATTCTTTAAAGCATACTTGTCAACACAATAATCATCATATATAGGAGGCATGCTTTCATCATAGTAAATTTTCTCATCAAAACTTGGGGGACCAAAAATATCATCTTCATCAAACATAGCTTCCCCAAGCTTGTGGCTTTGCATATCATTAGTGTCATGGATATTCAAGGAATTCATACTAACAAAATTGCAATCATGCTCATCATTCACATATTTCATGCCAAGCATTCTATGTAATTCTTCTTCTAGCACTTGAGCACAATTTTCCTTTCCATCATACTCACGAAAGATATTAAAAAGATGAAGTGTATGAGATAAACTTAACTCCATTTTTTGTAATTTTCTTTTATAAACTAAACTAGTGCTAAAACAAGAAACAAAAAGATTTGATTGCAAGATCTAAAGATATACCTTCAAGCGCTAACCTCCCCGGCAATGGCGCCAGAAAAGAGCTTGATGTCTACTACACAACCTTCTTCCTGTAGACGTTGTTGGGCCTGCAAGTGCACAGGTTTGTAGGACAGTAGCAAATTTCCCTCAAGTGGATGACCTAAGGTTTATAAATCCATAGGGGGTGTAGGATGAAGATGGTCTCTCTCAAACAACCCTGCAACCAAATAACAAAGTGTCTCTTGTGTCCCCAACACACCCAATAAAATGGTAAATTGTATAGGTGCACTAGTTCGGCGAAGAGATGAAGATACAAGTGCAAAATAGATAGTAGATGAAGGTATTTGTAATCTAAAATTATAAAAACAGCAAGGTAGCGAGCGGTAAAAGTGAGCGTAAATGGTATTGCAATGATAGGAAACAAGGCCTAGGGTTCACACTTTCACTAGTGCAAGTTCTCTCAACAATAATAACATAGATAGGTCATATAACAATCCCTCAACATGCAACAAAGAGTCACTCCAAAGCCACTAATAGCGGAGAACAAACGTAGAGATTATGGTAGGGTACTAAACCACCTCAAAGTTATCCTTTCTGTTCTATCTATTCAAGAGTTCGTAGTAAAATAACATTAAGCTATTCTTTCCGCTCAATCCATCATAGAGTTCATACTAGAATAACACCTTAAGACACAAATCAACCAAAACCCTAATGTCACCTAGATACTCCATTGTCACCTCAAGTATCCGTGGGCATAATTATACGATATGCATCACACAATCTCAGATTCATCCAACCAACATAAAAGTACTTCAAAGAGTGCCCCAAAGCTACTACCGGAGAGTCAAGAACGTGTGCCAACCCCTATGCATAGGTTCCCAATGTCAAGAAACCCACAAGTTGATCACCAAAACATACATCAAGTGGCACATGATATCCCATTGTCACCACAGATAATCACGGCAAGACATACATCAAGTGTTCTCAGAAAGACTCAATCCGATAAGATAACTTCAAAGGGGAAACTCAATTCATCACAAGAGAGTAGAGGGGGAGAAACATCATAAGATCCAACTACAATAGCAAAGCTCGGGATACATCAAGATCGTGCCATAGAGGGAACACGAGAGAGAACACGAGAGAGAGAGAGAGAGAGATCAAACACATAGCTACCGATACATACCCTCAGCCCCGAGAGTGAACTACTCCCTCCTCGTCATGGATAGCACCGGGATGATGAAGATGGCCACCGGTGATGGGATCCCCCTCCGGCAGAGTATCGGAACAGGGTCCCGATTGGTTTTTTGTGGCTACAGAGGCTTGCGGCGGCGGAACTCCCGATCTAGGTTCTGTTTTGGAAGTTTTAGGGTACAAGAGTATATATGGGTGCAGGGGGTACATCGGAGGAGCTACGGGGGCCCCACGAGGCAGGGGGCGCGCCTAGGGGGGCGCCCCCCACCCTCGTGCGCAGCCTGTATCTCCCCTGACATGCACTCCAAGTTCCCTGGGTTGCTTTCCTTCCAAAAATAACTTCTCCAGTTGATTTCGTTCCGTTTTGACTCCGTCTGATATTCCTTTTCCTCGAAACACTGAAATTGGCATAAACAGCAAATCTGGGCTGGGCCTCCGGTTAATAGGTTAGTCCCAAAAATAATATAAAAGTGGATAATAAAGCCCAATATTGCCTAAAATAGTAGATAAAGTAGCATGGAGCAATCAAAAAATATAGATACGTTAGAGACGTATCAGCGTCGCGCGGGTAAGCTTTGAATCTTTCTCTTCTTCATTTGTCTTGAATCATTTGGGCGTGTTGCAGCGTAGGCAACACTGACGCCGGTTGTTGGTGTAGCGGCATTGGGCGGAGGAGGCGGCGAGGCGGGCGGAGCCGGGTCCTCGCATGGGGCGGCTCCGAGCCGCCCGCACGGAAAGGATAGCGTCACGCCGCGACCCCGGGCCCCGAAGTGCACGGCGGACCCGGCCGAGCCTGGGAGGCCGGCCAAGAAGAGGCGCGGGAAGCCGACTCCGGTCCCAGTCTTGTCGGGGTAAGTCTTGTTTCTTGCTTGTGCCTGGATTTCTTTGGCCAGCCTTGTCTTTCGCTTGCTCATTCCTCTTTTTCCTTCAGGTCGCCGATTGCGCTGGCGAGGGCCGTGGCGGAGGCCGCGGCTGCCGAGGGGGCTGCGTTTTGCAGGAGCCGGTCCGACCTCGCCGGCCTGGCCGGGGAGGAGGGACGGGGCGACTCAGACCTCGGCCTGGACCCGGATGACGCCGAGGCCTTGGCCTGGCGGGAGTGGAACCGGGCCGAGGTGGAGTTGGAGGCGGCGTCTATCCAGGCTTGGACCGATGCGGCGGCGGCATGGGCGCAAGGCGGCGCGGAGCCGTCCTGGCGCAAGATGCCTGAGGGCACAGTGGTGGCGACGACGGTTTTTGAGCCGTCGACGGTGAGGGAGCACGGCCACGGAGGCCGGGCTGAGGTGGTGGTCCTCGACCGGGAGGTCGTGGAGGTGGGGGTGATATCCTGCCACGGGCCGACGTGGTCGAGCGCGCGGGGGCCGATGGCGGTGGAGGCGGCGTCGCTTTGGAGGAGGCACCGCAGGTGGCGGTGCCGGAAGCGCCGCCGGTGAGGAGGCACCGCAGGCAGCGGTGCCTGAGGTGGTGACGCAGGGCGTCCCGGCGTCCGGGGAGGTGATGAAGCCGGGAGGGGCATCGGAGGAGGTGCTGGCCGCGTCGCAAGCGGCCAGCGGTGGGCGTACCTTGGTGCTCCGTCCGGGAGGGCGCCGAGCCGCCGTGCCACAACCCACGTGAAGCGGAGGCGCGACCGTCTTTGGGCCCCAGACCAGGAGGAGGCGGCGCTGGATGCCGTTAGCCACCGCCTGCGAGGTCGGACGGAGCGGCTTGAGGCCTTCGCCCAGGCCGAGGTGGAGCGGACGAGCGACCTGGAGTGCGCCGTCTTGGTATGTTCTTCTTTCTTCTTGTGATTTCATCTTTGTGGGGGCGCGCCAGCGCACCCACTGGGTGTAGCCCTTGAGGTTCGGGCCAACTATGTAGTAGTTGGGTCGAACCTTAGGAGCGTTGGCCTTGTTCTAACTTTGGTCTGCTCTTAGCATCTTGACGCCTTCCGGGTTGCTGCCTTCAACCGGCTTCTGGGCAAGCATCGGGAGCTCAAGAAGCAACTTGCTGCCAAGGAGGAGGAGCTTCGCATCACCGTAGGTACTTTTTGTGTTCTTTCTTCTAGTGGGGGCGCGCTAGCGCACCCACTGGGTGTAGCCCCCGAGATTCGGGCCAACTATGTAACAGTTGGGCCAAATCTTAGGTCTTGTCCTTTTCTTTCTTTCTGCTGAGTTCTTTTTCTTCGCAGCCGAGGTGCTGTTTTGGCGGACCCGGCTGTTACGGGCTGGTCATCATTATGACCGGCTTGTTGCTGATACCGGCCGTCTCGGGGTTGAGGCGGCGCAGGCGAGGGCAGAGCCGGCCGTGGCCCAACGGTCTTTTGATGAGGCCAACTGGCTACACGAGCAGTTGGCGGGTCACAAGAGCCGCCTCGAGGCCGAGGTGGAGCTTCTTAAGGCGGAGGCTGCCAAGATGGTGGAGACGCAGCAGGCCCTGGTCGAGGTGGACCAGTAGCACAGCCAGTTGGTCGACGGCAAGGGCCGGCTCCAGGCCGAGGTGGAGCGTCTGCGGGAGCAGGCCACCATGACTGAGGCGGCCGAAGACAAGGACGCCAAGCTGAAGGCGGCTGACCTGGAGAAGGCACTCGGGGAGCGGGACCATGTTTTGGAGCGGGAGCGACGTGGTACGTTGCTCGCGGTGCAACACCTGGAAGAGTCTTTCTCCAGTAAGTGCTGCTTCTTCGTAGTTTGCCGGGTCGGGACCCGGCCCTTCCTTCCTTGTTGTTCTTGTAACTTGCTTCTTATTTGGCTATAGGGGCCTTTCCGGAGATGCAACGGCTGGCGGAGGAAGCCGTCCGCTATCAGCGCGATCCGACCGGTGTTGCTAGGTCCGGGACGGATCCGCAGACGGCGTGGACCTTCCCGGAGATTATTGCCGCTGCTGAGGCCCGACTGTGGGTCTTGGGGATGCAGATGGAGCGGCTGCCCCGGGCCGGCACCGCGATGACGGCGGCCCTGTGGCCGGACTCCATCCATCCGCGCAGCTTCTCGCGCCTGGTGCGCTGGTTGGAGATGGGCCCGGATCGCCTTAGCGACTTGCGCGTTTCTGCCACGCGGGCCGGTGTTGTGATGGCGCTCCGGATCGCGCTGTCTTGGCATACGGATCTTCAGCTGGACGTGCTGATGGGTCAGCGCGCTGGTTTGGAGCAGTTGCTGCAGGAGAAGGTCGTCCGGATCGCCTCCCGGGCCAGCTATATCACCGAATTCGCCTTCCATGATGAGTTCCATCCGGAGCGGACGGAAGACGGCGTGGTCGTGGATGGCGACGACTATGGCTTGCTTCTTCGCGACCCGGAGGGCAGCTCGGAGGAGACGGGCGTCTACGGTGACGCAGAAGCTGAAGAGGACACCGGTGCTTCGCTGTACCCGGAGGCCGGCAGGGGGAGCCGTCGGCGTCGCAACGCGGCGCTGGGAATGCCTGAGAATCTTTGTAGAAAACTTTGTTAAGTAGCAGGTCCACCCACCCACTGGGGGTTTTCAGGGTGTAATGATCTCGGGCCGTGGGCCTTTGCTTGAAACATTTATGTGTAAATAATGTGAGTGTTTATTTGCTTTTTGCCTTCTACTTTTTTCGAACTTATTTCATGCGTTGTTCCTCTCTGAAACCTCCCCCCGCGAGTCAGACGGCCAAGGCTCCGGTATGTGACAAGGAGTTCGGCTCTTCGAGAGGCGCGCGCAGGAGTTGGGTCCTTAGAAGTGTTGAGCTCGAGCGAAACACCCACTGGGCCGACTGACGGCAATCCAGCTTGGCCGGTTGGTGAGCAGACGGTTGTGCGGCTAACTTAGTTGACAAGCGTCGGGCCGGGTTGGTCGACCCGGCGGCTTTTGACTTAGTGTATGAATCGTAGGGGAGCTTTGGCCCGTTGTGCTTGCCCGCCGTCAGCCAAAGCTGGATCTGCGGTTTTAGGGCGAAGTGGGGGACCATGGCATCCTAACTTCATTAGGAATCACCAAGTAAAGCAGGGGGGGTGTCTATAGAGCCGGCCAGCCCCCGAGCCCCCGGGTCGAGCTAGTCGAGCCGGCAGCCGGGTTCAGTAGTAAAGTGATGCAAAATATGGACGCAATAAATTGGTCGGCAAAAGGCAGCCCCGAGTCTGGTTCGGGGACCCCATAGTTTCATATGCTTACAAAAGGCGTCAATACATACATTCGCGCGGCTAACTGTAAAACGGACGGAGGAGTTCCGCGTTCCACGTCCGGGTCATTTCTTCGTCGGCGGTGTCCCTCTTGTGCTTCTTCGACTTGCGCGCGTCGATGAGGTAGTAGGCGTTGCAGTCACGCAAAGTCCTGCTCACGATGAACGGGCCCTCCCATGGAGAGGACAGCTTGTGCTGGCCTTCCTGCTCTTGGACGAGTCGGAGAATGAGGTCGCCTTCGCGGAATGCGACATGCTTGATCTTCTTGCTGTGGTAGTGCCTCAGGCCTTGCTGGTAGATAGCCGAGCAGCTAAGTGCCAGAAGGCGCGCCTCTTCGAGCAGGTCGATGCCGTCTTCGCGTGCTTCTCTTGCTTCGGCTTCGGTGTACATCGTGACATGCGACGAGTCGAACTCGATGTTGGTCGGGATGATGGCTTCAGATCCGTAGACAAGGAAGAACGGGGTGAACCCGGTCGACCGGTTTGGTGTTGTGCGCAGACTCCAGAGAACTGCGGGCAACTCGTTGAGCCAACTGTCGGGTGAGCGGATGAGTGGCTCGACGAGTCACGGCTTGATGCCGGACAGGATGAGTCCGTTGGCCCGCTCGACCTGCCCGTTGGACTCTGGATGTGCCACGGAGGCCAGGTCGAGGCGGATGCCGGAGACGGAGCAGTATTGCTCGAGTGCGCCCTTGGCGAAGTTGGTGCCATTGTCGGTGATGATGTTGTTCGGCATGCCGTAGCGCACCGCTATGTCCTTGACGAACCGGACGGCTATTGGCCCGTCCAATTTCTTGATTGCTCTTGCCTCGATCCACTTGGTGAATTTGTCCACTACCACCAGTAAGTGCGTCATGCTGTCTAGAGCGGTTTTGAAGGGTCCCACCATGTCGAGTCCCCAGACCGCGAAGGGCCAAGCGATCGGTATGGTTCGGAGTGCTGACACCGGCTAGTGGCTGCGTTTGCTGAAGCGCTAGCATCCTTCGCACTTGAGGACGAGCGACTCGGCGTCTTCGAGGGCTGTTGGCCAGTAGAACCATGGTGGAACGCCTTGGCCACGAGGGATCGTGATGCAGCATGGTGCCCGCACTCGCCCTGGTGAATGTCGAGGAGGATGTCGATGCCGCGATCCTGCTCAACGCAGCGCTGGAACACGCCGGTAGAGCTGCGCTTGACGAGCTCGTTGTTGATGATGCTATAGGCGGACGCCCGGCGCTGAACTTGCCGAGCCTCGGTCTCGTCCATGGGGAGAACCTCATTCTCCAGAAACTCTGATATCAGCAAGGCCCAATATGGGGCCGCGACGACGATGAAGACGGCCACCTGGGTGGGTTCCGAGTCATCGGCTCCTGGGCCGGGTTGAGCAGCCCCCAGGTTGGTGACGACGACGGCCGGGTCTGGGGTGATGGTGGCCAGGTTGAGCTGAGCAGCCCCCAGGTCGGGTTCAGCAGCCCCTGAGCCGGGTTCAGCAGTCCCCGGGCCGGCTTGTGGCGCGGCCGGGTCTTCTCGGACGTGGATGGACTCGGAGTGTGGTGACGGCTTGACGGACGGTTTGCGCAGGTGCTCAAGGGAGACACTGTTGGGGAATGTTGCAGAAAATAAAAAAAATTCTATGCTTCACCAAGATCAATCTATGGAGTCATCTAGCAACGAGAGACAGGATTGCATCTACATACCGTTGTAGATCGCGAGCGGAAGTGTTCAAGAGAACGGGGTTGAGGGAGTCGTACTCGTCGTGATCCAAATCACCGAAGATCCTAGTGCCGAATGGACGGCACCTCCGCGTTCAACACACGTATGGTTGGGGAAGACATCTCCTCCTTCTTGATCCAGCAAGGGGAAGGAGAGGTTGATGGAGATCCACCAGCACAATGGCGTGGTGGTGGAAGTAGCGGCGATCTCGGCAGGGCTTCGCCAAGCTCAGCGAGAGGGAGAGGTGGTACCGGGGGAGATTGAGGCGCCAGGGACTAGGGTGCGGCTGCCCTCCCTCTCCCGCTCTTTATATAGGGGCCC
>NC_041393.1:605768106-605784331 GCF_002162155.2 Triticum dicoccoides | reverse complement strand
CCCTAGAGATCTAATCTCAAGGGGGGGGGCAAGGGGGGGACTTGCCCCCCAAGTCAAGTGGGGCGCCCCCACCCCTAGGGTTTCTAACCCTAGGCGTAGGGGGAGGCCCAAGAGGGGCGCACCAGCCCACCAAGGGCTGGTTCCCTTCCCACTTCAGCCCATGTGGCCCTCCGGGATAGGTGGCCCCACCCGATGGACCCCCGGGACCCTTCCGGTGGTCCCGATACAATAACGGTGACCCCCAAAACCTTCCCGGTGGCCGAAACTGGACTTCCTATATACAAATCTTCACCTCCGGACCATTCCGGAACTCCTCGTGACGTCCGGGATCTCATCCGGGACTTTGAAAACTTTCGGGTTACCGCATACTAATATCTCTACAACCCTAGCGTCACCGAACCTTAAGTGTGTAGACCCTACGGTTTCGGGAATCATGCAGACATGACCGAGATAGCTCTCCGGCCAATAACCAACAGCGGGATCTGGATACCCATGTTGGCTCCCACATGTTCCATGATGATCTCATCAAATGAACCACGACGTCGTGGATTCTAGTAATCCCGTATACAATTCCCTTTGTCAATCGGTACGTTACTTGCCCGAGATTCGATCGTTGGTATCCCAATACCTCGTTCAATCTCGTTACCGGCAAGTCACTTTACTCGTACCGTAATGCATGATCCCGTGACCAACCACTTGGTCACATTGAGCTCATTATGATGATGCATTACCGAGTGGGCCCAGAGATACCTCTCCGTCATACGGAGTGACAAATCCCAGTCTCGATCCATGTCAACCCAACAGACACTTTCGGAGATACCTGTAGTATACCTTTATAGCCACCCAGTTACGTTGTGACGTTTGGTACACCCAAAGCACTCCTACGACATCTGGGAGTTACACGATCTCATGGTCTAAGGAAATGATACTTGACATTGAAAAAGCTCTAGCAAACGAACTACACGATCTTGTGCTATGCTTAGGATTGGGTCTTGTCCATCACATCATTCTCCTAATGATGTGATCCCGTTATCAATGACATCCAATGTCCATAGTCAGGAAACCATGACTATCTGTTGATCAACAAGCTAGTCAACTAGAGGCTCACTAGGGACATGTTGTGGTCTATGTATTCACACATGTATTACAATTTCTGGATAACACTATTGTAGCATGAACAACAGACAATTATCATGAACAATGAAATATAATAATAATCATTTTACTATTGCCTCTAGGGCATATTTCCAACAGACACCGGACGGGATGGCTTGACGTGACGAGGCGATCTTGGCAAGCTTGTCGGCTGCCTCGTTCTCCGCGCGCGGGACGTGGAGGAATTCGCAACCATCGAAGGATCCAGACAGCTTTTGGATGAGGAAGCGTTAGCTTGCCATGTTGGAGTCGTGGGCGTCCCACTCGCTGGAGCACTGCTGCACCACCAAGTCCGAGTCGCCGAAGCACAGGATGCGATGGATGCCGAGTTCCTTGGCGAGCCGGAGGTCGTGCACAAGGGCTTCGTATTCGGCGATGTTGTTGGAGGCGGCAAAGTGGATTTGGAGTGCGTAGCGGAGTCGGTCACCCTTTGGACATGACACTATGATGCCGGCCCCTAAGCCGAGTTGCATCTTGGACCCATCGAAGTGCATGCGCCAATGCGTCGAGTCGGAAGGTGGCGGCAGGTACTGGGTCTCGATCCAGTCGACGAGGAAATCGGCCAGGGCCTGAGACTTGATCGTGGTGCGGGGCTCGTAGAGGATGGTGTGGCCGGCTAGCTGGATCGACCACTTGGTGACCCGGCCAGAGGCGCCCCAGCACCCAATGATTTCTCCAATAGGCGCCGTGCTGACGACAGTGACGACGTGTTCTTGAAAGTACTGCTTCAGCTTCTTGGCGGTGAGGTACACGCCATAACACATCTTCTGGTAGTGCAGGTGGTTCTGCTTGGAGGTGGAGAGCACTTCGCTGAGGTAGTAGACCGGGCGTTGGACGGCCTGGATCTTGCCCTTCTCCGGTCACTCGACCACCAGCACCGTGCTGACCGCCCGCGAGGTCGCGGCTATGTAGAGCAATAGCGGCTCCTTGTCGGTTGGCACGGCCAGGACTGGTGCGGTGGAGAGCATGCGCTTGAGGTCTTGGAAGGCTTCGTACGCCTTGCCGTTCCACTCGAATGGGCTTGTTTTCTTCATTAGCTGGTACAGGGGCAGTGCCTTCTCGCCGAGCCGGCTTAGAAACCAGCTGACCGAGGCCAGGCAGCCTGTGAACTTCTGGGCATCACGCAGCCCTGTTGGCTTGCGCATGCGCTCGACGGCCTTGATCTTCTCCGGGTTTGCCTCGATGCCGCGTTCCGAGATGAGGAAGCCGAGCAGCTTTCCGGCTGGGACGCCAAAGACGCACTTTTCCGGGTTGAGCTTGACCTTGTATTCGCGGAGGTTGGCGAATGTCTCCTTCAGATCATCGAGGAGCCTGAGGTGCTGCTTGGTCTTCACCATGATATCGTCCACGTACACGTGGATGTTGCGGCCGAGTTGCGGTAGCAAGCATTTCTGCATGCAGCGTTGGACGGTGGTGCTGACGTTCTTGAAGCCGAATGACATGGTGATGTAGCAGTATGCCCCAAAGGGAGTGATGAAGGACGTCTTTAGGGCATCGGCCGGGTCCAGCTTGATCTGGTGATAGCCGGAGTAGGCGTCCAGGAAGGACAGCAGCTCGCACCCGGCGGTCGAGTCGATGACTTGATCGATCCGCGGGAGAGCGAACGGATCCTTGGGACTGGCCTTGTTGAGGCTGGTGTAGTCGATACACATGCGCCAGGTCTTGTTCTTCTTCAGGGCGAGGACTGGGTTGGCCAGCCACTCGGGGTGAAACACTTCCATTATGAAGCCGGCCGCCAAGAGCTTGGCGACTTCTTCACCAATGGTTCTTCTCTTCTCTTCGGAAAATCGACGGAGGGGTTGACGGACAGGCTTGGCGTCCTTGCGGATGTGGAGTTTGTGCTCGGCGTACTTCGTCGGGATACCCGACATGTCTTTGGGGGTCCATGCGAAGATATCCCGATTCTCACGGAGGAAGTCGACGAGCTCGCCTTCCTATTTGCTGTCGAGGCGGGTGCCTACGACAATGTACTTGCTACAGCTGGGGTCTTTCGGGTTCAGCTTCACTTTCTTGGTTTCCTTGGAGGGCTTGAAGGCAGCTTCATCGGCCGGGTCCTGGGTCGGGATCGACGCAGCGGAGGCCTCACCGGCCTGGGCGACAATCCAGTCGAGCTGGCGCTGCTCCTCGGCAATGACCAGCGACTCGGCCAGCTTGGCACCGTCTCGGGCGCACTCCAAAGACTTGCAGTAGTCGCCCGCGATGGTAATGAGGCCCTTGGGACCCGGCATCTTCATTTTCAGGTACACGTAGTGGGGGACCGCCATGAATTTGGCGAGCGCGGGCCGTCCCAGCAGCGCATGATACACGCTGGACAGGTCCACCACCTTGAACCAGATCGGTTTGCGTCGGAAGTGGCTGCTGTCGCCGAACATGACATCGAGCTGGACCCGACCAATGGGTGAACAGGACAGGCCAGGTATGATGCCGTGGAAGACTTTCCGGGTTGGTTCCAGGTCCTCGGCCTTGAGGCTAAGCTTGGTCATTGTGTCACGGTAGAGGATGTTGATGCTGCTGCCGCCGTTGATGAGGACTCGGGAGAACTTGCAGGTGTGCCGCGTGACGATGGTAGGGTTGAGGATGAGGGCGTATCCACCCGGACTCGACATGAATGCCGGGTGATCCTCCTGGGTCCAGGTGATCGGGCGATCCGACCAATGCATGAAGTCCGTCTTGGCCGGGACGACGGTGTTCACCTCCTGCCGGAGGAGGCGCTCGCTGCGTTTGTCGTCGCCGAGGCTGGTGAAGACGATGTAGGCCGCGTTCTGGTCTGGGTAGGCGTCGTTCCGCATCGCGCCGTCGGCGGGAGGCGGCGGTGGAGGCGGGGGCGGCTGCCCCGCGCCCTGAGCCGGAGCCGGAGCCGGAGGAGGCGGAACGTCGCCCCTCATGATGCGCTTGGTGATAGCGCACTGTCGAAGCGTGTGCGTGGAGGGTCTTGCACTGCTCTGGTGCTTGCATGGGGCGTCGAGCATCTCTTCAAAGCTCATGGCGGGTTGCCATGCCATCTTGCCAGTCTGCCGGTGCTTCACTGCCGGGTCCGCCGCAGGCTCGGCGGCCGCGACGAGCCGGTTGTCGTGACGTTGCGCTGGCTGGTCGGCCTTGCGCTTGTTGTTCTGGTGATGCTGCTGCCGGCTGCTTTCGCCAGCTAGCTTCGGTGGAGGGATCGGCTTCGCCTTGCCGGCTTCATCCAGTGCCACCTGGATCTTCATGGCGGAGTCGGCGTTGGCGTACTTGTCCGCCGTCACCAGGAGCGCGGCCATGGTGGCTGGCTCGAAGCATAGAACCTTGTGCTTGAGGAGGGTGCCGTCTAGGCACCCGCTGATGAAGTATTGGATCGCCTGAACTTCATGGACGCCCTCGCAGCTGTTCCGGAGCTCGGTCTAGCGTGCAACGTACTCGCGGTCGGTCTCCGTCGGCTCCTGCACGCACATGGCGAGCTGGCTGGGGCGACCGGGCCACTTGTACACCCCCGTTAAGTTGCGGACAAATGCTTCCTCGAAATTGACCCATGCGTTGATGCTGCCCATCGACAGGCTGTTCAACCATGTGCGAGCCAATCCTTGGAGCATGAGTGGTGCGTAGCGCACGGCGAGACGATGATTGGCACCGGTGATGCCAATGGTCGTGGTGTAGTCGGTGAGCCAGTCTTCCGGCTTCACGGTCCAATTGTACTTGGGGGTGTTACGGGGAAGCACGAACCCTTTGGGGAAGGCCTCCTTCCGAATGCGTGGGCTGAAGCACGCCGGCCCGATAGCGCCGCTCTCCTCTACCTCCAGGGAGCGAGCGAGCTGATCGAGGCGGTGGCGCGCATCGGCATCGTCGATGGCGCGTAGGCCGAGTCAACTGGCGGCCAGGCCCCGAGGGGCCGGGTCGGCTGGAGCCGGACGCCGGCCATGCGGGCCGGGTCCGTGCTAGGTATTTGGGCCGGGCTCGTTGCCCAGAGCGACGGTGCCGGTGCCGGCCGGGTTGCGCCAGATCCGGGCTTGGCCGGAGTGCGCCTTGCCGAGCGGCGAGGAGGCCGTGTGCAGGAGTTTGCCGGGCCCGCCAAGGCGGGCGGAGCCGGACCCGGCCGGCTTGGCGAGCTGGTTGAGGCGATCCTGCTGGGTGTTGGCAGCGAGGAGGAGCTCGCGCATCCGCCCAATGCGCTCCTTGAGCTCCTCGCCCACGAGTTGGTCGAGGCCGACCGCGGCTGCCTCTGCAGTGCGCATGTTCTTGACTGGGGTCTTGTCGACGGTCCGGACGGTGCCGAAGGACCGGTCGATCGCTCCTTCCCTGGCGCGAGTATCGGCGGCCCGGCTTGGCTTGGCCGCGGCGTGCGTGAATCCATGGGCGGCGTCGTGCTCCATCTGAGCGGCTTCTAGGCGACGCCTGGTGGCGGCCAGCATCTCGGACAGGTCCAGCATCTGCTGGCGCCTGTCCTCGAGCTGGGTTCGGGCTTCAGCGACGTTGGTGGCGTCGACGTTGGTGCCAATGGGGATGCGGAGGCTCTGTATCGCGGCGCGCAGCGGGTCGGACGGCTCCGTCCATGCCGTGGCGGCCGCGGCTTCGGCAACTCTTCTCGCCTTGCTCGAGAAGGAAGAGGCGCCATCGCCAGTGACAAAGACCTCCACATGGGCGTCCATCGCCCTGGCAGTGAATCCGCCGCTGAGAGAGAGCGGGGAGTCGGAGTAGCTGAGCACCTCGCTGGGGTACTCGTCGGCCGCGAGCGCGTCGGGGATGCGCAACATGGTGAAGGAGGCGGCGAGCGTGCCGATGAAGTCGTCTGCCAGAGCGACGGACTCGTCGGAGTAGGAGAAGGGCCCCGTCCGAAGCATGCTTCCGGCCAGCTCCTCGAGCCGCCCCACGGTGGGCGCCAACTGTCGTGGTGGCCGCACGGCAGATGCCAAGGGATGGCTAAAGAGAGGAGGAGGCTCGAGGGCACTGGTGGGCTCCGGAGGCAAGGTTGACATGCGCGGGCGCGGGACGCCGGACATACCCAGGTTCGGGGCTCTCCGGAGAGATAACACCCATAGTTCTGCCGAGTTTAGTTGGATGGTCGATAGTACAATGTTGCTCCTGGAGCTGTGTGAGGGAGGAAGGAGGCTAGCCAAGGCTTGGGCTGCTCCTTCTCCCTAGTGTCGCTATGCAATGGCTAGTCCTATGCTTGCCTGGGTTTCTCTTTCTTGCCTGCTTATCTTGTGTTGCTTCGCATCGCATGGCCTGCTTCTATAGGCGTGGGCTCCTGGGGGGTTTTATAGATCAACCCACCTAGGGTTACAATGGTGATGTGCCGAGTCAGTGGGTCCGTATTGTTGGTGTCCAGGGTACGGGGCTGGGTCCCGCTTGTCGGCTTGTGGTTCGCCGGGTTCCCCTAGGTGCGAGCCCCGCGTACCTAGGGGGACTGTGCACTGTCTTGTCGATCGTCATGGCGTGACCGAGTCGAGCCGCGCACAGTGTTCTCCGTCAGGCCGCCACTTGCTGTCGTCGGCGGTGAGGGCGGGAACACTGTTGCCGTGCCAGCCCTGGTCAGCGGGTAGGTAAGGGGCACTGTTGCCATGCTCCGGCTGACCACAAGCATGGGCGGGAGCACTGTAGTCTTGGTCATCGGTGATTGAGGTCTCGTCCCATCGTACGGCCTGGATGGGACGGGAACTGACCCGTGGCTGGGTTGCCGTGGACGCCACGGGTGGGTTCGCTTGCTGGGGAAGCCATGGTTGCGCCGGGTTGAATTGCCTTGCGCCAGCTGCTGCGGCCGGGTCGACGTACCTTGCCGAGTCAAGGGTCTTGGCCGGGTTGCGCTTCTTGCCGGGTCGAGCGACCATGCCTGGTGCACGCCAGTTTGTAGGGCGATGCGGGGCCTGCTGTTTTTGAAACAGATCCGAGTTCCGTTGCCTGCCCGGGGTTCATCCCCCCGACACACCTTTTGGGAGAAGCCCACTTGATTGAAATTTATTAGAATACTCTATGTACTTATATCTTTTGAGCTAGATAGTTTTTGCTCTAGTGCTTCACTTATATCTTTTAGAGCACGGTGGTGGCTTAATTTTGTAGAAATTGCTAGTCTCTCATGCTTCACTTTTATTATTTTGAGAGTCTATTAGAACAGCATGGTATTTGCTATGGTTATAAAATTGGTCCTAGAATGGTAGACATCCAAGTTGGGTATAATAAAAACTATCATAGGAAGTGAATTGGATGCTATCACTACTAGAAAACCCCCTACTAATGGCGCACCTATTATGGCTATTAATGGTGCATCCGTGGTGCGCCATTGATAGCACGCCATTAGTAATTTTTACTAATGGCGCACCACCTGGTGCGCCATTAGTATCTGGTATACTAATGGCGCACCTCGGGTGCGCCATTAGTATATGCCAGGGTGCGCCATTAGTATGCCTCCCAGGGGCCATGTATACCCAGGTGCTTTGGCATACTAATGGCGCACCACCTCTGGATGCGCCATTAGTAACCGCGGCATACTAATGGCGCACTGCCCAGTGATGCGCCATTAGTATGCACTGTCATACTAATGGCGCACTGTCATGTGATGTGCCATTAGTATGAATATTAGGTTTTTTTTTATTTTTTTATTTTCTGTTTTTTGCACAGGTTACAAAATGTATAGTTTGACAAAATATAGACAGCACACATCAACAACAGATTCATCAAATGTATAGTCTTTGAATACAATTCATCATATTAGTCTCCGAATACAATTCATCATATTAGTCTCCGAATTGAAAACACCGAACAAAGATAGAACATTATATTACAAGTCTCGAGACCGCGAGTAGCGAGTCTGTCTTCACATTACAAGTCGATATCGATCATCTAAACTACCATCACATAGAAGAGAGCTGCGGTCATCACGATGAGCATCATCACGATGAAACTCGTCTTCATCCGGTTCCTCCAATGCTCCGTCCCCTCTCCCGCTAGATAGCGGGCATATCTAGATTCGGCCTCGGCCCTAGTGGTGTACCCTTTGTAACTGTTACCGCTGAATCGGTGAACCTGTCTCCGACACTCCTCCCAGTCATCGTAGACTCCGGGAACCTTACCCTTGTACACGACATACGTCGGCATCGCTATGCACTAGCCAAACGAAACGTTAGTACCAATTCACAGACAATACATAAGCAATATATAAGTATGCAACAGAACGATCGGAAGAGAAAAGCAAGACATTAATAGCATCGATTACATCTAAGTTGAACGACTCTCGAAACCAAAGAGACATGCTACAAGTTCATTAAAGTTTAATTACAACATGAGCCAATCGATGTTTCAGAACTAGACAACTCGACTCAAGGGACCGGAGCGTGGATGAAGCCGCCGTCTATTGTGGGAGTCATGAAAGAACGGGCGTTGTCATCCTGCATTTGTAGCATTGTGTCGATGTCACTGTTGGACGGTTGATTTCTGAGGTAGAACTGCCCCGAGGTACGAAGGACATCTTGATGGATGATTTCCGCAAACTCCGACTGGATGCGAAAGAATTCTTGTCGGAGGTCCGCGTCCTGGATTGCCGACACGCTCGCGGCCCAATCTTTGAGTTTACTCGGTAGAAGAAGTTGATGATGGTCCCGTACGATCGCCCGCATGTGATGGATGGCGTAGTAGGCACCCTTCTGACCGCCAGGCGGCTGCTTGACGCAGCAGAACATCGTATTGTGGGAGAACACGTGCTTGCCGTACTTACAAATAGGCCTGGTGAAGGTGCCTCCAGATTGGGCGTAGCCGGGGAGAACATCATCAAGAACCTTCTTGACATTTGTGTAGTCTACGTTCGACTGACGGTCCGGGTCGAAATACGTGGCCATAGAATATTTGGGGCTTAGGAGGATGAGCGTGCAACGTGTGTCACTGCAGAAAACACGGAATGTTAAAAGAAAAACGATCGAAATGTAAGAATTCATATGTTACGGGCCGGTTGAGGGGAGGACTTACTCGGGAAAGTAAGGCACGAGGAAGTTATCCTTATCTTGGTTTGCCAGAATGACGCCTTCGAGGTAAGAACTCGCGACTTGCCGGTCCCCAGCGCTGCCCAAGATCTTGGCACACATGTAGAAGGGGTCGACTATCACGATGTCCGGGGTCTTGTCGCGAATGATCCGCATCTCCATACTCAGCGAAAATAGCCGAACGAAGGTGTAGTGCAGCGGATGAAGGTTCAACATAGCGTGGATGTCATCAAAACGCGGGACGATCGTACACCCGATGGAGTTATCCACAAAGCCCTTGCCCTCTGGCACCTTGGCCGCGAAAACCGGGTATGCCACATCCTTCTCTCTGAGACGCCGCTTCTCCAAAGCAAGAACACTGTCATGCAGACTCCGCATAGCACCGATTGCAGCATTGAGCATATTTGTCGGTAGCATCGCCCTACCCGCCACATGCACCCTCCTCGAGATATCCTGCGGTGAAGGTGGCCCGTCCTGAGCACGGATCGTACTCGGTGCCGGCTGGCTCGCACCCTTCTTAGTCTTTATTTTGCGTGCCTTCTTCTTCTCCTGTAATGGGACCGAGTTCTGCTCACAGACAGCCTTCTTGAGTGTGTTGGGGCTGATAATATTTCGCACCTCGCCTATCTGAGGCTCGGTGAAGTCGGCAGCTGGAGGCGTCTCCTGAGAGCTGAACGCCAGACGGCGCCTGTTGCAACTTGGCTTCTCCGCGGTACGAGCTAGATCGCACACGTCTTTTGTTGGGTTTGGTTCTTGAGAAGGAGGCCCCATGAAGTCGCCATCGTACCCATGCTCGGCAAAGTACTGATCGACATTGCCAAATGTATCATCGTCGTCGTCGTCGTCGTTCTGATCCTGTGCCATATGCATGTTTGGATCCAGTGGCATAGGGATGTCCGGCACCGTTACGGCGGTCTTGCCATGGGGCCGACTTGGCGCCGGCATGACTGGCGGTGTTGTCTTTGGGGTGGTGTCCCCCGCCCCCAAACGAATCTGGCTCTTCGGCCAAAGCAGGGGCCAGCTCAGGCAGGCGCTGAGGGTCATCACGTCTTCATCGTCGGCCCCGACGGGTCGAATCGGAGGTAACAAGTCGTCACAGCCTGGCAGCACCCGAACCAGTTGAACCCTAAACAAGTTGGGTGGCATCTGGGTACCGTGGAACAAGGGGTTGCCCGGTTGAACGATTTTGCCCTTGGCGACATCGACCAACTCATTGTTCACGAAGTGGAGGAGAGTGCACGGAACGTCGGCGGTGCCCTGCGAAAACATGTAGGGCGTCAGGGATGCCCAGTCAAAGGCAAGGAGATGAAGTCCTCGGCCGAGAGAGGCTTAATTAGTTACCGTGATGATGGCGTCGAGCTCGGCTAATGTCGAGGCACCGCCAACGGCGGGCGTGCAGTTGACGGAGGGGCCGCTTGCTGAAGAGGTGCCGGCCGGCGTACACCCGGGTGCATTAAGCTCCCGTGCCGGCGTCGGAGACACCAATGCCGCCTCCGCCGGAGGCACCAATGGCCCCGCCATCGCATTATGCGAGTTGCTGGCCGTGAAGCTAGGAATCGAGGGCGGCCCCTGTTGGCCGCCCGCAATCCACGCACTCAACCCCGAGATCAAGGTAGGCACAAGGGCAGTGATCGTCGCTCCGAGTCGTTGTTCCACTTGCTCTTGGACAATCTCCGGAACCCGCGCCACCTGTGCCTTGAGTTCTTGAACCTCTCGCGCCTGGCTTTCCGAGCTGGTCTTTTTCTCCTTCCGCACACCAGCGGTATAGTATGACCCCCATTTTGTCGACAAGCCTTTGACGGCCACACGACCAGCTGACGTCGGCTTACTGAGCTTATCCTTGTTCTTCATTACATTCAACGCCCTATTTAGAGTGGTGTCCCAAGGGTTGCTCTTAGTCGACTCCGCGCTACTGCTTTCAGTCGCCTGCGGAAGGAATGTGAACCATTTAGAAATTTGGCTTCATTAATTAGAATGCAACCATATGGAGCTAATTAGGCGGGGGTGTATTCCTTACCAGAACAAGCTCAAGCGCCCTGGTCTTCGGATCCGTGGTAAGCTCCTTTGTTATCGGGTCCTCCTTGTACCGGGCCCTGACATAGTTCCTAGTCTGCTTGTTACCGCTGTATTTCTCGAAGCGGGGCGGTAGGCCTTGCTCGGCACGGTCCGCGTCCTCCTTGTCCCATATAGGCTCCACCACTCTGTAACCGCCGGGACCGAGTGTGTGTTCCCCTATGTTCAGCTCCCGCATTTGTTTCCCCCACTCACTTGATTGGGAGCTTGCGGTGCTCGAGCAATTGATCTTGAAGTCGTTCTAGTCATCTTCGGTGATCGAAGGATTTTTCTCCTTGATCTTCTGATAACTCTCACCTTTCTCGATCATTCTCTTCACATTGCTTTTCCAAGTAGACAGGGCCTTGCTCATCTTCGTGAGGGCAGCATTGTTCACTTTATTCCCTTTGAGGCTTGTGTTTTCAAATTCAGCGGGGAACTTGTATCATTCGTGCAGCTTCGTGAAGAGGAGGTTGCGCAAATTCCCTCGGTCAGGATGCCTCAGGTTCTCGGTGTTGATCAAGACGGTGCTCCGGACAATGCACCCGAGCTGAAGCGAGTACCCCTTGACTATTCGTTTGGGCGCCGTTGGATTCCCGTTGGAGTCCACTTCAGTAACTTCCTCCTTGAGGGTGCGGAGCACGATCGGGCGCCGGTCCTTCCGTTGCCTCTTCGGTTGGCTGCCATCTGTGTGTGCGCCGCCATCATCAGTGGTGGCATCCTCGGCGGCACCATCAGTGGTGGCATCAGTGTGGTCATCCTCGGCGGCACCATCCGTGGTCTCAGGATCGGTGGGGAAGGCGGCGACCTCATACAAGTGAGGTTGTTCCTCCATCTCCTGGGACAGCTCCTAGAATGCCTTGCCGCCCGAACCCCCGGCCTCATCGTTGTGGGCCATGTTTTTCTCTAAATAGAAACAAAGTTTGGTCAAAAAGTTGGTTATTGTCAAGGAACAAGATCTCTAAGTTGACCAAATAACCTAATTCTCGAGGAATGTCGCCAAAAAGTTGGTTATTGTCAAGGAACAATTGAGAGATGTTTGTGATATTGCCTAGGTGTTTTGGGATAGAACCTGTTAGTGTGTTGTTGCTAAGGTCCAAGTCCACGTTCTCAGGGTAACCTAGTTCTTGAGGGGTGTGTCTAGAAAGTTCACTCTTCTTTTTAGAAGACAAGCGTCTGAAATGGTATTGCCTTTCCTTAATTTGTACTATTTTTTCATTGTGTTGAATACTTATGTGGGTGAGTGTATCTGTAATTACTTTTTACTACACCGCAGGGTGTTCAAACACGCGGAGAGGATAAACGCTAGCAGGCTGATCATTGCATATCATTCATAACCATGAATGAAGGCTCAATGGACCAAGGAAAGAAAACCTACACAAACACAAGGATGACTATTGGAGACACTCAGGCCTGCTGCTTTGTGTTGATTGTTCAGAAGCTAGGGAATGTCCATTATATATAGATGCAGAGAAGCTTCGGCCGTGGTGAAGGTCAACCCCTATATTTTAATTGGAGGGCCAAGAGATAAGCTAAGCTGCAAATTATGAATCTGCGTCGAAAATTGCACCACATTCAGCATAGGGCAGGAGACGCCTACCCTAATGAATATGTTATTCTCACACCTCATCACTTGCTGAACTTGTAAATCATTTCCGTGAAAACAATCAAACGGTTTTCAGCGACAAGTGATACAAGGAACTAAACTGGGTTTCAGCTCTACATGGGCCAGAGTGGACTTGAGCAAATGTGTGTGTGATGTGCCCCAACAGGGTAAACTTATTAAGATATACTCCAATCTTCATCAAGTTGCAGTTTTGAAACGTTGGCAGTTTTTCTAGCTGATGAAAGGAAACGATTTCCTTCCTGGACCATCGAGTCATGCACACGTTGGGTTAATGCACAGTCGAACTCCGATGAAGAAAAATAGAAAGTATATGGCATAAAGGGGTCTAGACTTGTGCAATTTTGACATTTAGGGTTACCCAAATGCATGTGTTATGACTTCTGAAGCCAGACAGAAACTCCGATTATTTTTGGTTCTGTACATAATGCAAAATGGATGGATGGATGAATATAATGAAGCAAGTAATTGTCCTGCCTTGGAAATTAAGCTGGTGCCTACAGGTATATGTATGTATTGTTCGGTTGGTCCTGAAAAACAAAAGCTATCTAGCTAGTATGCAATGCAAATTAAGCTGCAGATAGCTTATTGTCTCCTCTCACTATCTCTCTATCACACATGGCAAGCAAGGGTGTCTGAGTGTGTGAATAAAATACTAAACTAATCCAACAACTAAAGCAAATTAATTTTTATTTCGGTTGAGAATCGGGCACCTTCTAGGTCAAGAAAATTGGGCATGACCTTTGCTAATTTTCTTGACCTAGGAGTGCCCCATTTCTCAACCGAAACGGAAATTAATCAACGTTTCAGGAGAAAGGGGTTATTTTAGAAGATCACAAGTAGCAGCAGCATCACTTGACAAAATCACAACTAGCAGCAACAACTCGCAGATAGCAGCAGCAGCATCACTTGACAAGTAGTACAACAGCAGCAGCATGCATGCACTGGTCCATGGCACAAAGTCCATGACCTAGAATAGAGCACTTTACTAAAAATGAATAAGAAAAAAGGCATGCATGCACTGGTTGTAGCAAATCATCAGTTAATTAAGAATAGTTTTAGAGGTAACTAACTGAAACTATTTATCATGTTGACAACAGTAGCATGTGGACCTATCATGGTGATTTCATATCAAAATAGAGGAGTACTCCTGTTCATTTGGAGAACTCATACAACAATTGTTATGCATCAAACTTGGGATCAACAGTAGCATGTGACAAACAAATTATACATCAGGAATAAAGCATCAACTTTGTCAAGCGTATGAAATTGCTTAGGTTCAACAGAAAACAAAAATGCCCTGTCAATTTTCAATGCCCTGTTTAATTGACCGAACAAGTGTTTTTATAGGCATAATACAGCAGCACAGCCCCATAATGATACCACGGGCCCCCTGTCTCATTGTAAATAGACAAGTAGTATTGTCCATCATGTATTATCTAATACTGTATATTCTTGCTAGGAGGAAGACCAACTTTCTGGGTAACTAGTGTATAAACTAAACAGTATAGTCAATATCAGCCTGATAAAACAGAACTGAGTAAATTTTGATCAAACAGAGGATCGCAGCAAATCAACAAAAAGAAAATCTCATAAACGAATTACGTTCAATGCGAAGTAATTTTGATAAGTAAGGATTAGCTCGCTCCAATGGAAGTAGTATCGTTTGGTTCACTCATTTCAGCTGTGCTCTTAAGCATTCATAGTAAATATATATATATAGGTGGTTCCACACCCACCATGAAAATCATACTACCATACCATCAGTACTAACCAAAGATTACACCAATTGTAAAAAGAGATAGAGAAAGCAGTAGCATCTATTGTGTTAGCAGTAGGACATCCAGAAGAGATAGAGAATATTGCCGATTATTTTTACAAAGCATACAACCTATCAGAAATTCCTAATTCTGTTTTTCTCATTGACAGTTAGTTTCTGGAGGGGGCAAGTCAATGGGAGCAGATTGTTGAGAAAGTTATTTTCACATGTTTTTCAGGAAAAAAAATCCATGAAATTTTGTGTGACAAATTAAACTGAACGCCATGCTAATTTGGTGTCAAACTGAAGCCGTTTGCCTATCTGCACATAAATTGAGTAGTTTGAATTACTTTGAACTAGTTTTTGAGAGTGTGAGATCAAAATTCTGTTTTGATAATTTGACAAATTGCATCAGTTTCATAATTTGTAACGCAAAGGTGCAATGGATCCAAATAAATTCAGATGCAAAATGAGTACATAGGTGCCGAGGGGAGGAGAGGAGGAGAATTCAGATGCAAAAGCTCACCTTAGCAGCAGCTTGGATTCAATGGAGCTTGGAGGGGAGGAGACGGTGTCGAGGCCGTGGGGGAAATGACGGCGCTGCGCGGGTTTCTCGTCTCCTCTCCTCCTCGAGAGGAGTGTGGCGGGCTGCTGCAATGGAGAAGGGGCTAGGGTTAGGATGGATAGAAGCAAGCAGCCGAGGGGGGAGGGGGCAGCTCACCTGGCTTGGCGTCGAGGGAGAGGAGGAGCCGCTCTGCTTGCTTGGCGTCGAAGGGGAGGACTCGGGCGGGCAAAGGAGGAAGGGGGGATGGAGGCGTCCGTCGGTGGTGGCTGGCCGATGCTCCTCTCCTCTTGTAGCTGCAGCGGCAGGAGAAGAGCCCCTGCCCGCGGAGTGGAGGGGATCTTCACGCGGACGGGGATAGAGCTCGAGGTGGTCTGCGGACGGCGGCGCCTGGTCGTTGCGGCGGAGGAGGGCCGGTGGTCGCGGGGACGATGTCGGGGTCGCGGGGTCGCGGGAGAGAAGAAGCACGCGAGCAGCGGCGTGGTCGATGGGAGCAGCTCGAGCAGAGGTGGCGGCGGATCTGGCCGGCGTCGAGGGCGGCGGGGTGGCGGGGTGGCGGCGTCGGGAGAGGAGAGGGGAAGGGGATCGAGGGCGAGGGCTCGGGCGAGGGAGAGGAGAGGGGAAGGGGATCGAGGGAGAGGGCTCGGCCGAAGTAGGGGGCACAATACTAATGGCGCACCACCCCACGGTGCGCCATAAGTATATACATGCTAATGGTGCACCACGGCCTGGTGCGCCATTAGTATTTTTTTTATTTCCGCTCGAGCCAACAGGTTATCACCCACGTGACCTCATCCACATCAACTCCCCTCTACTAGCTCGACTGGTCAGGTGCCAGTTCTCACACCAGGAGGTCCTGGGTTCGATTCCTAGGCTCCACAAAATTTTTTTATGCATTTTAAAATGCTGTTTCATACTTATTTGTTTTTAAATATGTTCAAACTTGTTTAAATCATAAAAGTAATTTTTTTATAAGACAGTAATATTTTTTTATAAGACAGTAATTTTTTTTATAAGAAAGTAATTTTTTTTATAAGACAGTAATATTTTTTTAAAAAATATCATCAAACAGTAATGCCGGTGGAGCGGGGGAGGGTGCGGGGGGTCGGTGGCGGCGGTTGAGTAGGGGAGGG
>NC_041393.1:605764608-605768011 GCF_002162155.2 Triticum dicoccoides | reverse complement strand
CGGGGGGTGCTCGGCGGCGAGGGGGACCGGATCTGGCGAGGTGGGATAGCGATCGAGATGGAGGGGGATCGAGATCGAGTGTCCATGAAATTTAAAAATATTCATGATAGTTCAAAAAGTGCCCATGAAATACAATCGAGAAATGAAGGCTGCGATTTAAATACAATCGATCTTAGCTAGCTATCTGTTAACAATCTTCTTGCCCTTCTTTTTCGCAAATGGAGTTCTTCTGTGGAACGGACGTCCTTTAGGTAGGGTGGTCCTGCTTCTTATTGTGGTGTATGCTGCTACTTCATCATCGTCGTCATGTTCGATCCTCGGGTCGCCGTACTTGTCGAAGTCTTGCTCATTGGCTACTCCATCCATTCCGATGATCTTCCTTTTGCCTCTCCTCACGACAACACGACTGGGCTTTGGCGGGTCGGTAATGAAGAAGCATTGGTCCACTTGGGAAGCCAGTACCCATGGCTCATTTTTCGCGGGGATGTTTGCGCCTGCGGTCTTGGATTTGGCTTCGGGTATAACCATGGTGGTGAAATATCGGTCTTCTTTTATGACATTCTTGGCCCATCTGACACGGAACATCGGGACCTTCTCTCCAGCGTAGCTCAGCTCCCAGATCTCCTCGATCCTTCCGTAGTATCTGTCCTTGTCGTTACCGGTGTAGGATTCCATCGTTACCCCGGAGTTCTGATAACCATCGCTCTTCATGTCCTTGGCCTTGGTGTAGAATGTGTAGCCGTTGATATCGTACGCCTCATAGGTCATCAGGTTGTGCTCGGCGCCCTGTGACAAGGCGAATATGAGTTGTTCTTCCGTGGAAGAATCCTCATGTAAAGGGTACGATAGAAGCTTCTGCTTGAACCAATGCGTGAAACATGAGTTGTGCTCTTTGAGTATATCTCCGTCCGTCCTCTGTTGGCCTCGGTCATTGTACGTCTTCTTAATAAAGGTTTTGTGCTCTACCACCCAAGGATCGACCACGTCTATGTGTTGTAGCGCGACTAGGTTTGCTCTTTCAAAGTCGGCGAGTCGACCCTCGAAGTCGACATGCATTTCGCGGCGACCCTCACGGTGACCCCATCCAGCGAGCCTGCCGAGGTGCCTGTTGACGGGCAGACCAACGGGGTTCTCGATGCCTAGATAATTCGTGCAGTAGGAGATGCACTCTTCGGTCAGAAAGCCCCTGGCTATGCTTCCCTCTGGACGTGACATGTTGCGAACATATCCTTTGATGACACCATTCATCCTTTCGAATGGCATCATGCTGTGCAGGAACGTCGGCCCGAGTTGGATGATATCCTCCACTATATGGACCAGCAGATGCACCATAACGTCGAACAATGCGGGCGGGAAGTACATCTCAAGCTCGCATAGTATCACCACGATCTCTTCCTGTAGCCTTCTGAGTTGCCTCACGCCAATCGACTTCCGAGAGATGACGTCGAAGAAGTTGCATAGGCCAAATAGCGTTTCACGGACGTGCGCGTCCATGATCCCACGGATTGCAACTGGAAGTATCTGCGTCATCAGCACGTGACAGTCGTGAGACTTCATCCCGCTGAACTTCTGCTTCGCTGGGTCTAGGTATCTGCTTATCTTCCCCGCGTAACCGTAAGGAAGTTTTACTCCTAGGAGGCAGGTGAAAAACTGCTCAATCTCCTCCTGACTTAGAGTGAAGCACGCGGGAGGGTAGTCATTTCCGGTCTTCTTGGCCTTTTTGCCTTTGTGACGACTTTCTGTGTCCTGCTTCGCCTCATCATCATCATCATCATCATCATCATATATAGCGTGAAGCTCCTGCCTGATGCCCATTGATTTCAAGTCTGCCCTTGCTTTCGGCCCATCTTTGGTCCTCTCTGGCATGTTGAGCAGGGTACCAATCAGACTCTCGCACACGTTCTTCGTGATATGCATGACATCAAGGCTGTGAGGCACACGGTGGATCTTCCAGTACGGCAAGTCCCAGAAAACAGACCTCGTTTTCCATACCTTCAGCAGCGGCTCTGGCGCCTTTTGCTTCTTTCCCGGCAGTGGGCAGTCTTTCCAATTTTTCAAGAGCTTGTCTATTTCCTCGCCGCTCCTCGTACACGGGCGTTTTCGGGGTTCGGTTTCACCATCGAACAGATCCTTGCGTTTCCTCCACGGGTCATCGTCGCGAAGCCACCTTCGATGTCCCATGAACACGGTTTTCGAATACCCGGGATCTCTATCTAGCTGGCGATACGTTGTGTCATCCATGCACCTTACGCATCCAGAAAATCCGTGGACTACCTGCCCCGCAAGATATCTGTAACCTAGATAGTCGTGCACCGTCGTGAGCAGTGCGGCTCTCATAGGGAAATATTCTTTCTCTGCGGCGTCCCACGTATTGGCTGGCGTTTTCCACAGCGTGTCAATCTCCTCTTTCAACAGCCCCAGATACAGATTGATGCCGTTCCCTGGTTGTTTCGGCCCTTCAATTAGCATACTCATGTGAATGTACTTCCTCTTCATGCACAACCAGGGGGGAAGGTTGTACATCCACACAAACACAGGCCAGGTGCTATGTGTGCTTCTCTGGCTGCCAAATGGATTGACTCCATCGGTGCTCGCGCCCAGCATGATGTTCCTTGGATCGTTCCCAAATTCTGGGTATTCGAAGTTCAACGCTTGCCACTGGCTCGCATCCTTAGGGTGACTCAGCATCTTGTCTTTTTTATCTATCTCCGGATCATTTGCGTCATCTTCTCGCTTCTTCTCCTCCCTATCCGCGTGCCAACGCAGGAGCTTTGCTACCTTAGGGTCCGCGAAATACCGCTGTAGACGAGGAGTGATCGGAAAGTACCACACCACTTTTTGAGGAGCTTTCTTCCTCTTCTTGTATCGAGTGACACCGCACACCGGACATATGGTAGACTCCGCGTGCTCATCCCGATAAATGATGCAATTGTTCATGCACACATGGTATTTCACGTGCGGTAAATCCAGAGGACACACGATTTTCTTTGCCTCCTCCAAACTAGTCGGGCACTTGTTCCCCTTGGGAAGACGTTCGTGCCAGAATGACATGTTCTCGTCGAAGCATGCGTCGGTCATTTTGTGTTTTACCTTCATCTCCAGAGCCATGAGCGTTACTTTCAGGCGGGTATCCTCAGGCCTGCATCCTTCATACAATGGAGTAACCGCGTCTAACTCAAGTTGATCCATCTTGGCTTTCTCTCGGGCGGCAGCTCTTGCGTTATCCGTCTGCTTGAGAAGCAGCTCTTGAATATGAGGGTCCTGCACCCAGCCCATCGATGGTCCAGCGTCGTCTGCTCCGCCGGCATCATCATCATGTCCTGCATCTTCTACATGATGACTGTGTACAGCATCACCGTCGTGATCATCTCCTGGGGATTCTTCGTCTTCTCGCCCCCCCCCC
>NC_041393.1:605684710-605764281 GCF_002162155.2 Triticum dicoccoides | reverse complement strand
GTGGTTGTCTTGTTGCCCTTCCTCATTTCTTGCCCGGCCCCCATGGACGACTTCGTAGTCATCTTCATCACCTTGCCACCGATAGCCATCCATGAAACCACGCAAGAGCAGGTGGTCCCGCACCTACCCGGAATCCGGGTCCGCAATAAGGCTATTCAGCTTGCATCTTCGACATGGACATCTTATCTCCGTCTCGTTCTTTTGAAGCATCTCGGCCTTCGCGGAGCACAAAAACCTATTCACGATGCCTTCGGTCATCGTGCGGACCATGGTCGCCTGCGGGGTAGAGCAAAACGATATTTTAGAACCAAGAAAAAAATTTGGCATGACTTTCCCTAAAAATAGGACCAAAAAGAATGCTTAATGCCAAAATTCTCGCCGAAACAGAAATGAATCAACATTCCGGCAAAATATTGGCAACTATCGCATTTCAAATACCGGTACACCTCCAAACACAAACACATATGCAAGACCACAAACATATGCAACACCACGAACATACATAGATCTAGCTAGGCCATAAAAAGTGCATGTGCACATTGTTGTAGGGAGAACAACATAAATATAGCTTCCCCCCTTACTTACCTAGCAAAACAAGGTAACTTAACCACTTAATTTGAATGAATCTATGGTGGAAATGAGGTGAAAAAGAGGAGGCACCCGAGACAAGTAGGAGGCGGTGGAGAGAATGAAGTGGGGAGAAAGTGAGTGTGGGAGGAGAGGCTGTCCAAAATATCTTGTTGCTGCCCACTTACTAATGGCGCACCAGCAACAAATGCGCCATTAGTAATCCAGGTTACTAATGGCGCAGCCCCAGATGGTGCGCCATTAGTACTTTTGCAAAAAAAGGAATAAAAACAATAATAAAAAAAATAACATTAGTGGCGCACCTTCCGGCCGGTGCGCCATTACTAGTTACAACTAGTAATGGCGCACCACCAGAGGATGCGCCATTAGTATGTTTGGACAGGCGCACTGGTTTAAAAAAATCGGTACTAATGGCGCACCATGAGCAGGGTGCGCCATTAGTAGTTTCAACACTAATGGCGCATCAGGGTGTGGTGCGCCATTAGTATATACTAATGGCGCACCACATGTCTGGTGCGCCATTAGTGTCAATTCCATCTATAGCCCTTTTCCTAGTAGTGTATGATCAATTTGATACTTGATAATTGTTTTGAGATATGGAGGTAGTGATATTAAAGTCATGATAGTTGGGTGATTATGAATTTAAAGAATGCTTGTGTTGAAGTTAGCAAGTCCTGTGGCATGCACGTATGGTTAAAGTTGTGTAACGAATTTGAAACATGAGGTGCCCTTGGATTGTGCATCCTTATGAGTGGCGGTCGGGGACGAGCGATGGTCTTTTCCTACCAATCTATCCCCCTAGGAGCATGCGCGTAGTGCTTGGTTTTTGATGACTTCTAGTTTTTTGCAATAAGTATATGAGTTCTTTTGACTAATGTTGAGTCCATGGATTATACGCACTTTTACCTTTCCATCATTGCTAGCCTCTTCGGTACCGTGCATTGCCCTTTCTCACTCCGAGAGTTGGTGCAAACTTTGCCGGTGCATCCAAACCCCGTGATATGATACGCTCTATCACACATAAACCTCCTTATATCTTCCTCAAAACAGCCACCATACCTATCTATTATGGCATTTCCATAGCCATTCCGAGATATATTGGCATGCAACTTTCCACCTTCCGTTTATCATCATGACACGCATTACTATTGTCATATTGCCATTGCATGATCATGTAGTTTACATCGTGTTTGTGGCAAAGCCACCATGCATAATTTTTCATACATGTCACTCTTGATTCATTGCCCATCCCGGTACACCGCCGGAGGCATTCATATAGAGTCATATCTTGTTCTAGTTTTGAGTTGTAATTCATGAGTTGTAAATCAATAAAAGTGTGATGATCATCATTACGAGAGCATTGTCCCCCCAAAAAAGGAAAGGCCAAAAAGAAAAAAAAAGGCCAAAGAAAAAAAAGAAAAAAAAAGAAAGGCCCAAAAAAAGAAAAGAAAAAGAAAAAAGAGAAAATAAATAAAAGGGGGCAATGTTACTATCTCTTTTCCACACTTGTGCTTCAAAGTAGCACCATGTTGTTCATATAGAGAGTCTCATATGTTATCACTTTCATATACTAGTGGGAATTTTTCATTATAGAACTTGGCTTGTATATTCCTACGATGGGCTTCCTCAAAATGCCCTAGGTCTTTATGAGCAAGCAAGTTGGATGCACACCCACTAGTTTTCTTTTGTTGAGCTTTCATTCATTTATAGCTCTAGTGCATCCGTTGCATGGCAATCCCTACTCCTCATGTTGACATCAATTGATAGGCATCTCCATAGCCCGTTGATTATCCTCGACAATGTGAGACTTTCTCCTTTTTGTCTTCTCCACACAATCCCCATCATCATAATCTATTCCACCCATAGTGCTATATCCATGGCTCACGCTCATGTATTGCATGAAAGTTGAAAAAGTTTGAGATTATTTAAGTACGAAACAATTGCTTGGCTTGTCATCGGGGGTGTAGAATTTGGGAGCATTTTTGTGTGACGAAAATGAAGCATAGCCTAACTATATGATTTTTGTAGGGATGAACTTTCTTTAGCCATGTTATTTTGAGAAGACATGATTGCTTTGATTAGTATGCTTGAAGTATTACTATTTCTTATGTCAATATGAACTTTTATTTTGAATCATTTGGATCTGAACATTCATGCCACGATAAAGAAAATTACATTGAGAAATATGCTAGGTAGCATTCCACATCAAAAATTCTGTTTTTATCATTTACCTACTCGAGGACGAGCAGGAATTAAGCTTGGGGATGCTTGATACATCTCCAACGTATCTATAATTTTTGGTTGTTCCATGCTATTATATTACCCGTTTTGGATGTTTATGGGCTTTACTTTACACATTCATATCATTTTTGGGACTAACCTACTAACCGGAGGCCCAGCCCGTATTACTGTTTTTTTGCCTATTTCAGTATTTCGAAGAAAAGGAATATCAAACTGAGTCCAAATGGAATGAAACCTTTGGGAGCGTGATTTTTGGAATGAACATGGTCCAGAGGACTTGGAGTGCAAGTCAAGAAGCTGCCGAGGCGGCCACGAGGGTGGAGGGCGCGCCCACCCCTACAGGGCGCGCCCCCTATCTCGTGGGCCCCTCAGGCGGCCACCGACCTACTTCTTCCTCCAATATATACCCATGTACCCCGAAAACATCCAGGGAGCCAACGAAAAACAATTTCCACTGCCGTAACCTTCTGTATCCGCGAGATCCCATCTTGGAGCCTTCGCTGGCGCTCCGCCGGAGGAGGAATCGACCATGGAGGGCTTCTACATCAAACCATAGCCCCTCCGATGAGTTGTGAGTAGTTTACCACAGACCTTCGGGTCCATAGTTATTAGCTAGATGTCTTCTTCTCTCTTTTTGGATCTCAGTACCATGTTCTCCTCGATCTTCTTGGAGATCTATTCGATGTAACTCTTTTTGCGGTGTGTTTGTCGAGATCCGATGACTTGTGGGTTTATGATCAAGTTTATCTATGAGAAATATTTGAATCTCCTATGAATTCTTTTATGTATGATTGAGTTATCTTTGCAAGTCTCTTCGAATTATCAGTTTGGTTTGGCCTACTAGATTGATCTTTCTTGCAATGGGAGAAGTGCTTAGGTTTGGGTTCAATCTTGCGGTGTCCTTTCCCGTGACAGCAGGGGCATCAAGGCACGTATTGTATTGTTTCCATCGAGGATAAAAAGATGGGGTTTATATCATATTGCATGAGTTTATCCCTCTACATCATGTCATCTTTCTTAATGCGTTACTCTTTTTGTATGAACTTAATACTCTAGATGCATGCTGGATAGCGGTCGATGTGTGGAGTAATAGTAGTAGATGCAGGCAGGAGTCGGTCTACTTGTCGCGGATGTGATGCCTATATACATGATCATGCCTAGATAATCTCATCACTACTAGAAAAAGGGCTATAGATGAGATTGACACTAATGGCGCACCAGACAAGCGGTGTGCCATTAGTATATACTAATGGCGCACCACCTTCTGATACGCCATTAGAGTTGAAACTACTAATGGCGCACCTGGCCCAGGGTGCGCCATTAGTATCAAATTTTTTTTTTGAACTAGTGCGCCTGTCCAAACATACTAATGGCGCATCCAGACACAGTGCGCCATTACTAGTTATAACTAGTAATGGCGCACCTGTCGGAAAGTGCGCCACTAATGTTGTTTTTTGAATTATATTTTTTATTCTTTTTTTGCAAAACTACTAATGGCGCACTGTTCCACCGTGCGCCATTATTAGTTTTAACTAGTAATGGCACACCAGTAAGAGATGTGCCATTGCTATCTATACGTATGTCGCACCCCTACCAGTGCGCCATTGCTATCACCCCTTATCCCCTCCCTCTTGTCACGTTCTCTCCCCCTCACCTTCCTCCTGACACACCCACCCACCTCCCTCAACTTTGATTTAGATCGGGAAGCCCCGGCCGCCCGCCTCTTCCTCTCCCTCCTGACCACGGCGAGCTCCCTTCCCCCTCCCTCACACCAGATCCAGGGCATGGAGCCGTGGTGAGCTCCTTCCCCAACCCTCCTCACCGGATCCAGAGGAGAGCAGGTGACCACGTCCTCCGGCGACGGCGTTGCTCCGGGGTGTGGAGGCCGCCGAGCTGCAGGAGGAGGAGCTCCCTGCCACCCCAAGGCCCCAGATCCAGCCGCCACGGACAAGGAGCCCGCGGCCATGGCGACCTAGCAGGCACCACAGGAGGAGGCCGGCCATGGCGACACCGGATCTGGCATCTCCGGGGTCCTCTACAAGTGGGTCAACTACGGCCGCGGGTGGCGGCCCCGCTGGTTCGCGCTCAGCGACGGCGTGCTCTCCTACTACAAGATCCACGGGCCCGACCGCATCGACCTCTCCCGCGACACCGACCGCGGCGCCAAGGTCATCGGTGAGGACTCGCTCCGCCGCCTCGCGCGCCCCTCCTCCGCCTCCGCCCCCCACTCCAACGGCCACGGCCACCACCAGACGCCCCGCAAGCCCCTCGGCGAAATCCACCTCAAGGTCAGTCGCCTGCTCGATGCTTCGATTCGCTCCTCTGATCCGCAGATCCATTTCCCTCTGTCTCTGACGCTGAAAAGGGTGGTTGACGTGCAGGTGTCGACCGTCAGAGAGAGCAGATCGGACGACAGGAGGTTCTCCATCTTCTCGGGGACCAAGAGGCTGCACCTGCAGGCCGAGACGAGGGAGGACAGGGCCGCGTGGCTCGAGGCGCTCCGTGCCACCAAGGAGATGTTCCCGAGGATGTCCACCAGCGAGATGGTCGGGCTGGGGGACACTGCGGCGGCCGCGGCGGTCTCCACCGAGCGCCTGAAGAAGCGCCTGCAGCAGGAACGGGTCAGCGATGCTGCCATTGCTGACAGCGAGAGGATCGTGCGGGAGGAGTTCGAGGCGCTGCACAAGCAGCTTGTGCTTCTCAAGCAGAAGCAGGCGCTACTCCTTGACACGCTCCGCCACCTAGAGGTATTCATATCTATCTGACCCTGCTTCGAACAGAACTTGATCGTGCATGGGAGTAGGAAATTTTGGTGTCCACTGCATGGTGTGATATTGTGCCATTCTCTACATGGTTTAATTAATGAAGAAACAAGTACAGAGCTACTGACGTACATTGACGCACGGAGGAATTTTGCCGTTGTGCGTACACGATTGACATGAGTGTACATCGAAACCGATTTTGAATACTAGCTGTCACCATGGGTCGTGCTGTACTTACATTTCTTTGAGCTTTCTGCCACTGTTGTTTTATTGAGTTAGTACTTGCATTTCTTTGAAATCTTCTGCCACTGCTGTTTTATTGAGTTTGTCAGATGCTGCAGTCTGTTTAGTAGATCTGTATCAGGTGGAAACCTAAATTGAGGTTAAGTTCATGGAAGGTGGGAACTATGTGCTGAGGTTTTGGTAAATTGCGAAGAAACCTGTAGATGTTGGTGAAGGGACATTCTGCAGACAAACCATTATTCATGCATGTTTACCCATTTTTGTGTATTTCAAATGTGTCCATCCTGAGAATTTTGAAAACTAGAACATGCTTTGGCACTTTATTTCAGTTTCCACCTTATATATTCCTTTAAGGTTATGTCGTGTTGAAGCATACGCAATTACACATACCATGTGCATGCACACACGGGAGTGCCCCCTAGCTCACATGTTTTTGGAGGAATCAGTGAGAAGCAAAGGTAGATGGGAATGGAGAACAGGCGGAAATAATGCTGTAGTCAGAACATTTTTAATAGAATTGGTGCTGCATTGGTTTAGAATTCAGTGAGTAATATTTTTTCTTTTCTGTTGGGTATTATTCTCGATTCACCTTGTCAGGTATTGGTGGGAAATATATTATAATGAATAGTAAATTGCCCTTTCTGCCACCTAATTTCAATCATAATCGTGCCAATCACCAGTGTCTAGTTTTCTTTGCACCTAACACAATGTAAATGTTGCACACCTCTTAATAGACGAAAACAGTAGGTTCTGGTCTGGTTGGGTTGAGACCTGCTGCAATGTGAAATGGTATTATGTGCAAAGATACCCAAACCTTAATGTTTTTTCCAACTTGGGTTAAATTAGGTCGAGAACATGTGCAATTTTACTCAATATTAAATGTATTAAAGTTTTCTAGATGGCTTGTTGCTGTCATTAGATGTACTCTGCTACTCATATGCGCATTTCTGCATGTATTTATTTTATTGTGATTTAGCAAGATCAACTTTCATTGTGCGACTCCCTCTGGCTCCTTCCCATGTTAGACCCCAAGTACATGTTAAAAATCATATGTCAGACAATGATGAACATGAGATACCTCTCCTACAGTGGACATGAGTAGGGAGTCAGTCAGGCTGGTTAGAAAATCAAGGACGTATGCGATAAAAACAATCCATTGTTGTTGTTGTCGCTGCAGAAAGAATGGAATATAGCTAGCTCTGATTATCTATTGTCCTCCTTTGTTTGTGTTACATGTAAAACATTTTAGCCATTTGGCAGATCAGACATTCTAAGTTTTCTTCCCCTTGACACTCTTCCAGTGCATCAATTTGTAAGATTATGTATTCTGTATTTCTGATGTTTCCCTTTGTAATTTTAGATATGTCAATGAATTTCATATTATCGATGTTCTCATCATACATTGTTCCTGATTGCAATTTTATCTATTCTGATGTTTCCTAATTAATTTTAGATCTATTCAAAATTTATAGTATCGATGTTCTCATTTGGCAATGTATTCTGTTTTATTGCCTTTCTGTAGACAGAAAAGGTCGATTTGGAGAATACCCTCGTTGATGAGAGCCAAAGACAGTCGAAAGAGTATGGATCTGCTTCCAGACCAAGGAATGAGAAGCTTAGTGGTATGACAAATTTAGTTAGTGTAAATCTTACTGCTACACATGCTATTGATATACGTGCGTTCTGAACTATCTTCTGATAATTTGTTGGTAAAATTGCGCACAAATAAAATAAATAGTATTTTGGCTCAGAAATCAACTACTGAATTCAAAGGACCATTTTGACCCTATAGTGCTCCGAAATCAACTATTGAATTCAAAGGACCATTTTGGCCCTATAGTGCTCTGAATAGTTTGATCATACTCCAACTTCAGCCTTTTGGGCAGTGAAGCCTCATACAGAGGGTGGGCTTTTATCTAGAAATAGGCTGAAATGTTACTTGTACCACCTGAATAAAACAGTGAGAATTGAAAGCATAAAGCTCATTGACTCCCAATCCAGAAATGTTCCATCCTACCAGCCAAATGTAGACATGATAACTTCAGCCAATCTGCTTCATTAGTTACGAATGGTTTCATTAGATAATAATGAGTAAGTGAAGAAGTTGAATGGAAATAGTCGATATTTGCATTGTGGCTGTTGGATTTATCAGCCTATGTAGTATGTACAGATGCTTAGAAGGTGATCCGAAGTTTAGTTGGTTGTCGAAGAAGAATAAATTCATAAATCAAATGTGCAAAATTAGTCCAGTCATCTCAGTTTCAGGTTCATAGAGAAGATACTGATTTCTATATATGATTTAGCCAATTGAAATTCACACTGCACTGTGCCTGTCTCACTGAAGTTGTTAGTTACTTGGTCTGAAAAAATGACAGTATTGACATGTTATAAATAGTTTGTTTGTGTTTCTGTTTATTTTGTTACATTTTGCAGGGATAAAGTGAAGAAAAAGAAGAAAAGATTACTAGAAGATTAGCTTTAGTTTTTTTTATTTCCTTGCAATTTTCCTTTTATTGGAAACTTGTAAAGACATTGTAATATTCTTACTATAATAAAAATTGGAGACTAATATGATGAATTGTATTCGGAGACTAATATGATGAATTGTATTCAAAGACTAATCTTCTATTGTATTCGATGAATCTGTTGTTGATGTGTGCTGTCTATATTTTGTCAAATTATACATTTTGTAACCTGTGCAAAAAACAGAAAATAAAAAATAAAAAAAACCTAATATTCATACTAATGGTGCATCACATGACAGTGCGCCATTAGTATGACAAAACATACTAATGGCGCATCACTGGACAGTGCGCCATTAGTATGCCGCTGTTACTAATGGCGCATCTCGTGGTCGTGCGCCATTAGTATGCCAAAGCACCTGGGTATACATGGCCCCTGGGAGGCATACTAATGGCGCACCGTGGCCTATACTAATGGCGTGCTAGTAATGGCGCACCAGTGATGCGCCATTAATGGCCAAATTAGGTGCGCCATTAGTAGCGGTTTTTCTAGTAGTGCATAATTATTCGCTTTTCTATCAATTGCTCGACAGTAATTTGCTCACCCACCGTAATACTTATGCTATCTTGAGAGAAGCCACTAGTGAACCCTATGGCCCCCGGGTCTATCTTTTATGATATAAGCTTTCAATCTACTTTTATTTGCATCTTTACTTTTCCAATCTATATTATAAAATACCAAAAATATATTTACCTTATCATACTATCTCTATCAGATCTCACTTTTGCAAGTGGCCATGAAGGGATTGACAACCCCTTTATTGCATTGTTTGCGAGTTCTTTGTTTGTTTGTGTAGGTGTGTGGGACTTTTGAGGAGCCTCCTACTGGATTGATACCTTGGTTCTCAAAAACTGAGGGAAATACTTACGCTACTATTGCTGCATCACCCTTTCCTCTTCAAGGAAAACCAAGGCAAGCTCAAGATGTAGCAGGCACCCGTGGATACGGCTAGCCATGGAAAGTGAATGTGTGGTGGAAAAAGGAATAAACTTTATTTTCTGTTTGGGAACCACCTATGATATATCTAGCATGGAAATTATTGGGAACTACTCGATCGTTTTCGTTGACAGGGAAAACATGCCACCCAAAATGTTTTATCTCTACCTTTTTTCGCTTTGAACTTTGGCACCTCTACAAATCCCTACTTCCCTCGATGAAGATCCTTCTTTTAATTTATGCAATTTTTATTTTACTTGAGTCCCCATCTTGTCTTATAAAGCACCAACTAAGGGGCACTATGATCGTACTTGAGCATTGAGTGTAGCTAATATGTGAGTGTGTTTCATGAATGGATCAATGATTGAGCATAATGGGCTAGGGATAACTTGCTTTAGTGTTGATATTCTGTAGGAAATAGTTGCTTGTTGATATGCTTGAGTGTTAAAGTCTTTATGTCGAAACTAGAATATTGCTTTGAACCTTATAAAAGTCCAAATGTCCATGCTACAAAGAAAAGAATATGTGATGAACATGTTAGGCATCATTCCACATCAAAACTTATGTTTTTGTTATTTACCTACTCGAGGACGAGCAGGAATAAAATTGGGGATGTTGATACGTCTCCAATGTATCTATAATTTTTTGATTGTTCCATGCTGTTAAACTATCATTCCTGGATGTTTTACCATCATTTTATAGCAACTTTATATCATTTTTTGGCACTAACCTATTGACATAGTGCCTAGTGCCGGTTGTTGTTTTCTGCTCATTTTTTACATCGCAGAAATCAATACCAAACGGTATCCAAACGCAGCGAAACTTTTTGTGGATTTTTTGGACCAGGAGACATCCAGTGGGCCAAAGAAGTACCGAAGAGGGGGGCCAAGGTGAGCACAAGACACCTGGGCATGCCTGGAGGCCCGGGCGCGCCCAGGTGGGTTGTACCCACCTCGGTAACCTCCCGCACTGCCTCTTTGCTATATAAATACCCCAATATTCCAGAAACCCTAGGGGAGTCGACGAAAATCAATTCCAGCCGCCGCAAGTTCCAGAACCACCAGATCCAATCTAAACACCATCACGGAGGGGTTTATCATCCTTAGTGGTGCCTCTCCGATGATGCGTGGGTAGTTCATTGTAGACCTACGGGTCCGTAGTTAGTAGCTAGATGGCTTCCTCCCTCTCTCTCTCTCTCTCTCTCTCTCTCTCTTGATTCTCAATACAATGGTCTCTTGGAGATCTATTTGATGTAACTCTTTTTGCGTTGTGTTTCTTGGGATTAGATGAACTTTGAGTTTATGATCAAATCTATGTTTTTATCCATGAAAGTTATTTGAGTCTTCTTGATCTCTTATATGCATGATTACTTATAGCCTCGTATTTCTTCTTTGAATCTTTGGTTTAGTTAGGCCGACTAGATCAATTGTTCTTTCCATGGGAAGAGGTGTTTTGTGAAGAGGTGCTTTGGACCGCCATGTGCGTAGCGCCTTGTATTTCATACACGATCACTCAAACCGGTAGAATACGTTTCTATGTGTAACTTTGTTTTGCAGGTTTAATGTGAATAGTATGGCTCATGTGTATGTGATGCATGTGTGTAAATTATACATGGCCTGCGTGTCATGTTTGTCAGCTGGCAGGAGCCAAAGTGCTGTCATTATAATGTATAACAACCTGCGTGTCGACTTGTGACTCTATGTAAAATTCATTACTAGTTGTAGTAGTTGGATAATAGAGATCAGGTTGGTGGCTTGGCGTCCCGGCATGACAAACAAGATGGAGTTCCTAGATGCTCATCGGAGTCGGAGACGACCTAGAAGAACTGTTGGGGAACGTAGTAACTTCAAAAAAAATTCATACGCACACGCAAGATCATGGTGATGCATAGTAATGAGAGGGGAGAGTGTTGTCCATGTACCCTTATGGACCGAAAGCGGAAGCGTTAGCACAACACGGTTGATGTAGTCGTACGTCTTCACGATCTGACTGATCAAGTACCGAATACATGGCACCTCTGAGTTCAGCACACGTTCAGCTCGATGACGTCCCACGAACTCCGATCCAGCAGAGCTTTGCGGGAGAGTTCCATCAGCATGACGACGTGATGACGGTGTTGATGATGCTATCGATGCAGGGCTTCGCCTAAGCACCGCTACGATATTACCAAGGTGGAATATGGTGGAGGGGGGCACCGCACACGGCTGGGAGAGATCAACAGATCAACTTGTGTTTCTATGGGGTTCCCCTTGCCTCAGTATATAAAGAAGGAGAGGAGGGGAGGGGCCGGCCCTCTCTATGGCACGCCCTACTCCCACCGGGAGTAGGATTCCCCCCCCCCCCTTCCATGTAGTAGGAGTAGGAGTCAAGGAAAGGGAAAAGAGAAGAGAAGGAAGGAGGGGGCGCAGCCCCTCCCCCTAGTCCAATTCGGACAAGGCCTTGGGGGGACGGGCAGCCTCTCCCCTCTCTTTCCCCTAAAGCCCAATAAGGCCCATATACTCCCCGACGAATTCTCGTAACTCTCCGGTACTCCGAAAAATACCCGAATCACTCGGAACCTTTCCGAAGTCCGAATATAGTCGTCCAATATATCGATCTTTACGTCTCGACTATTTCGAGACTCCTCGTCATGTCCCCGATCTCATCTGGCACTCCGAACTACCTTCGGTACATCAAAACACATAAACTCATAATACCGATCGTCACCAAACTTTAAGCGTGCGGACCCTACGGGTTCGAGAACAATGTAGACATGACCGAGACACGTATCCGGTCAATAACCAATAGCGGAACCTGGATGCTCATATTGGCTCCCACATATTCTACGAAGATCTTTATCGGTCAAACCGCATAACAACATACGTTGTTCATTTGTCATTGGTATGTTGCTTGCCCGAGATTCGATCGTCGGTATCTCAATATCTAGTTCAATCTCGTTACAGGCAAGTCTCTTTACTCGTTATGTAATGCATCACCCCGCAACTAACTCATTAGTCACATTGCTTGCAAGGCTTATAGTGATGTGCATTACCGAGAGGGCCCAGAGATACCTCTTCGACAATCGGAGTGACAAATCCTAATCTTGAAATATGCCAACTCAGCAAGTACCTTCGGAGACACCTGTAGAGCACCTTTATAATCACCCAGTTATGTTGTGACGTTTGGTAGCACACAAAGTGTTCCTCCGGTAAACGGGAGTTGCATAATCTCATAGTCATAGGAACATGTATAAGTCATGAAGAAAGCAATAACAACATACTAAACGATCAAGTGCTAAGCTAACGGAATGGGTCAAGTCAATCACATCATTCTCCTAATGATGTGATCCCATTAATTAAATGACAAATCATGTCTATGGCTAGGAAACTTAACCATCTTTGATTCAAGAGCTAGTCAAGTAGAGGCATACTAGTGACACTATGTTTTTCTATGTATTCACACATGTATTATGTTTCCGGTTAATACAATTCTAGCTTGAATAATAAACATTTATCATGAAATAAGGAAATAAATAATAACCTTGTTATTGCCTCTAGGGCATATTTCCTTCAAGAACATCCATGAAGGAGCCATACTATTTCACAATATATGTTTATTTGTGATTGTTATGCTTCTTTGTTTCTATGCATGTTAGAATGGTAGAAATATCCCTCATGAATATCAAGCGAATTGCCATCCCCGATGTTGCACCTTCGCATGTCAAGTACGTCTAGTAGTGGGCTCATAAAACTGGGGTGTTGTTGGGTGTCCTTGAACTGAAGGCTTCGTGTCGGACACGGACATGCACTGCATCAGGTTAACTTGACAAGGATATCAAAACGGTTTTGGGCCTTGTGGCAAAGAAGGTTGGGAGCTGGGGTATGAGATACCTTCCTGACTGACAGGAGTCGTATGGAGATACAATTAGCAAGGAGTTGCTTACCAGATAGGTATGTTGGCTAGCAGTGATGCTAAAGCTCACTAGTCATGCGCTAGTCGGATCCTGAATCACTTAGAGTTTGCGGAGGGATGCTGACTTCAGTGGGAGTATTTCTATTTAGGCATGAATTACTCTACATAAACACATTGCTTAGTGATTGCATATTTTCTGTTGTAGATCAATGGCACCACCTGCTCAACCCAACTTTGCATTGAAATCAATTCTGGAACAGGATAAACTGAATGGAACAAACTTTACCACCTGGTATAGATATTTGAGAATTGTTTTCAAGCATGATAAAAAGGAACATGTTCTAGAGGATCTAGTTCCAGAGGAACCTGCCGATAATGCTAATGCCACAACCAAGAATGCCTACCAAAAACTCGTTGATGAATCAAACAAGATAGGTTGCCTCATGCTTGCTTGTATGGAGCCCGATTTGCAACATCATTTTGAAGATGTTGGGGCTTTTGATATGATCGAGAGTCTCAAGAGCATGTTTTAGGTACAGGCTAGGACTGAGAGGTTCAACGTCTGGCGATCCTTGATGGATTGTAAGCTGAAGGACGGTGATCCACTGAGCCCGCATGTGATCAAGATGATCGGATATGTGCAAGATTTGGATTGGTTGGGCTTCCCGCTCTTGGATGAGCTGGCTACTGATGCAACTTTGGGTTCTCTTCCACCCAGCTATGGGAAGTTCATATCGAACTATCATACGCATGGCATGGATAAGAAGCTTACTGAATTGCATGGGATGCTCAAAGTGGCAGAGCATGATATTAAGAAATGCACGCATCAAGTGTTGATGGTGTAGAAATCGGCCAAGTTCAAGAAGAGTTGGTCAAAGAAAAAGGCTAAGGCAAAGGGCACGGAGATGGTAACCTTCGCCACTGCGCCAAAGTCTGGACCAAACTCGAAGACCGTTTGCTATCACTGCAAGGAGACCGGTCACTTGAATAGGAACTATAGCAAGTGGCTTGCACAGCATGGCAAGAAGGCGGGGAATGCTGCTTCAGGCAAAGGTACACTTGTTGCATATGTTATAGACATTTACCTTGCTGGCATACCTAGTAGCTCTTGGGTATTTGATACCAGATCGGTTGTTCACATTTGCAACTCGATGCAGGGGCTGGTAAGAACTAGGCATGTGGCACAAGGGGAGATTGACATCAGGGTCGGCAACAAAGCAAGAGTTGCTGCGTTGGAGGTCAACACGATGCAGCTCCAGCTTCCTTTTGGATTTGTTTTGGAATTGAATAATTGTTATTACATTCATGCACTTAATCGGAACATTATTTATGCCTCATGCTTGATGAGTCGGGGTTATGAATTCAATTTAAAGGATAATGGTTGTTCGTTTTATTTGAATGGTATGTTCCACGGCTATGCACCCATTGTTGATGAGATTTTTATATTGAATCTAGAACAGGAACCGGTCTATAACGTGAATGTCAAGAGGCATAAGCCTAATGAGATAAATCCGACATACTTCTGACATTGCCGGCTTGGACACATTAGTCTGTAACGCATGAAGAAGCTCCATGATGATGGGCTTGTAACTTCGCCCGACTTTGAGTTGTTCGAGACATGTGAATTATGCTTGCTCGGCAAGATGACTAAGTCTCCTTTTGCAAAGAGTTGCGAGAGGGCGTCCGAGCTGTTGGAACTTATACATGGTGATGTGTATGGTCCAATGAGCACAACTGCTAGAGGTGGCTATCAGTACTTCGTGACTTTTGCCGACAACTTGAGTAGATATGGATATATCTATTTGATGAGGCACAAGTCGGAAACTTTTGAAAAATTCAAAGAGTTTCAGAACGAGGTTGAGAATCATCTTGGCAAGACTATAAAACTTCTATGATCAGATCGTGGAGGTGAGTACATGAGCCATGAGTTTGATGATCATCTGAAAAGCCAAGGTATAGTACCTTAGCTCACACCTCTAGGTACGCCACAGAGAAACGGCGTGTCAAAACGGAGGAATAGTACCTTGTTGGACATGTTCCGGTCTGTGATGTCGGATTTACCCTTGTCATTCTGGCGATAAGCTCTAGAAACTATAGCTTTCACACTTAACAGGGTACCATCAAAATCCGTAGACAAGACACCGCATGAGATGTGGACCGGGAAGAGTCCCAGTTTGTCTTTTCTAAAGATTTGGGGTTGTGAAGCATTTGTCAAGCGACATAAGTCAGACAAGCTTACACCCAAGTCGGATAAGTGCATATTCGTGGGATATCCGAGGGAAACCTTGGGATATAGCTTCTACAACCGTGAAGAGAACAAAGTGTTTGTTGCTCGGAAGGGGGTTTTCCTTGAGAAAGAGTTTCTTAGTTGGGAGGCCAGTGGGAGGATGGTCCGAATCAAAGAAATCCGAGGACCACTCGGGAACGGCTCGACTGGTGATGAGATCATACCGGAGTCAGTCAGGGAATCCGTAGTGGAAGCGACACCGGAACCATGGAGGTCGGAAAGATTGCGTAGAATGCGTGATGTATTATTGCTAGAAAGTGACGAGACGGCCACGTGTGCGGAAGCGATGGTGAGCCCAGATACCGAGGCATGGATGGAGGCCATGAGATCCGGGTTAAATTCCATGGATGAGAATCAAGTCTGGGACTTGGTTAATCTGCCGCCTAGTGTAACAGCCATTGGATGCAAATGGGTCTTTAAGAAGAAAACCGATGTGGATGGAAATGTTTAGATCCACAAAGCTCGGCTTGTCGCTAAGGGTTATGGACAAGTTCAAGGAATTGACTATGACGAGACTTACTCGCCGGTAGCGATGCTGAAGTCGGTGAGGATCGTACTAGCTATAGCTGCATATTTTGATTACGAGATATGGCAGATGGATATCAAGACTGCTTTCCTTCACGGAAATTTAACCGAGGACGTGTATAGGATACAACCCGAGGGTTTTGTCAATCCGACTAGTGCTAGTAAGGTATGCAAGCTCAAGAGATCAATTTATGGGTTGAGGCAAGCATCTCAGAGCTGGAATATACGTTTTGATGAGGTCGTCACTAGTCTCGGTTTCATCAAAAGCAAAGAGGACGCCTGTTTATACAAGAAGTTAAGTGGGAGCTCAATAGTGTTTTTGATCTTGTATCTAGATGACATATTGTTGATCGGGAATGCAAACTCGATCAAGGAATCATTGAATGGCAAGTTTTTGATGAAGGCCCTTGGTGAGGCAGTCTATATTTTAGGCATTAACATCTATAGAGATAGATCAAGGAGGCTGCTCGGCTTAAGCCAGAGCACGTACAGAGATAGAGTGTTGAAGTGGTTCAACATGAGTGAGGAGAAGAAAGGGTTCTTGCCACTCTCAGATGGTATAATGCTAAGTGAGACTCAGAGTCCTTCGACATTTGATGAGCGAAGCAGGATGAGTAGGATTCCGTATGTCTCGGCAATCGGATCAATCATGTATGCCATGATATGTACAAGGCCTGATGTTGCTTTTGCAATAAGCCTAACAACTAGATACCAGGCCAACCTGGGTGAGAGTCACTGGGCAGCGGTAAAGACTATTTTGAAGTACCTGAAAAGGACTAAAGAGATGTTCCTAGTTTATGGAGGTGAGGAAGAGCTCGTCGTAAGGGGTTACGCTGATGCTAGTTTCCAAACCGACAGAGATGATTGTCGATCACAGCCTGGATTCGTGTACGTCATGAATGGAGGAGCAGTGAGCTGGACGAGTTCCAAGCAAGATACGGTGGCCGATTCTACCACAGAAGCCGAATACATTGCGGCTTGTGAAGCTGCAAAGGAAGGTGTTTGGATCTGGAACTTTCTGGATGATCTTGGTATTTTCCCAGCCTCGGTAAAACCATTGGACCTTTATTGTGATAATTCTGGTGCCATCACACAAGCCAAGGAGCCGAGGAATCACCACAAGGTCAGACACACATATCGGAAATATCACCTGATACAAAAGATCATAAAGAATGGTGATGTAGAGGTATGCAAAATTCACACGGATGCAAATGTTGCAGATCAGTTGACTAAGCTGCTTCCACAACCTAAGCATGAGGGGAACGTTAGAGCTATGTGCATTCGATCTCTATTTGATTGACTCTAGTGCAAGTGGGAGACTGTTGGAGATATGCCCTAGAGGCAATCATGTATGATGATATTTCCTATGTGTTTATGAATAAAGATAGTCCTTGGACATTATCAATGATGTGTATCAGCAAGTACGTGACTTGTTTGTGGGACTATGCATTGTATGATGACTGTCCTAAAAGGTCCCTAGTCGAAAGGGCTGTGTGGACGCGCAGTCAACTAGACTAGCATATGACACGGTTGATGGCTTGGTCTCACTAGCCATGGAGCATTGGATGCTAACCGGATAATATGGACTCGGAAGGATCTGGTCGGATTCAATGTAGTTGAATCTGAGTCGAGATAAGGTCCGAGTCGGACAAACCCAACTATGAGACACAGCGATATGTCATCTGTGAGTCTCTAGTACAACATACGTTCTATGTCCTAAGACCTTAGGTGACGCATGTACTCGGGATGGTGACAGACTTGTTTTGGATCGACCAAACGCTACTCCGTGACTGGGTAGTTACAAAGGTATGTTTCGGGTTTGTCCAGTCCCATGCTGCAAGACATGGTCGAGCAAGATGGGATTTGCCCCTCTGACCAGGAGAGATATACTCTGGGCCCCTCGTGTGATCTGACCAGGGTAAGCATTGCCATGCGATAAGGATTATGAGATAATCCAGTTTGTGGTCGGTATCACTAGAACGACAAAGAGGTCGAGCTAGCACAAGGATGATAGTCTCGCCTTGAGCCCGACGACATATATCATGAGGCAAAGGAAACAGAAGTGTGACGCGTTGTACATGTTCGCCTAACCAGCTTCATAATCTGCTTGGTGGTCAGCATGCCTTGCTAGAGGCCGCTACCAACCGTGCAGGTCGGAGGTGATCCGAACTGTGAACAAGCCGACTTGAACCTAAGGGGTCGCGCGCTTAAGGGAAGGAACTTACGAGGTCAGTTCAGAGGACACTGGTCGGATGTGATCCGAGCTGGACTTGGAACGCGACCAAGTAGACTTTGGGCTTTAGGATCCATGCAAGGCCCAAGTGTTGATCCCGCGATGGATGCCTATAAATAGTGGAGGTGCGGCACACTTATTAAGTTGATTGCTTCAGCTCTGCCACTAGGGTTTGCATGTGTTGCGAATAGACACCTCCACTCGCTGTCGGTTGTGTAATCGGACCTAGCAGTCTGCCGCATGATGTTCCTCCTACACGCACGGATATCATTAGAGGCGGTGCACTTGTGCCCCTCCGGCAAACCTGTACGTGGGAACCGACGGCCGGATGTTCGAGGGAGATCGGACGAGGAGGAGAGGAACCACTTGGATGCGCTGTCCCAACTCTTCTTCCGCTGCACGGCACTGTGTGTCTAGTGGTAACGATCAATGATCCATTCGCGTAGCATGTTCCTGGTTGTTCTGCGCATAGGAAAATTTTAATTTGTAGTCCACGCACCCTACCGTAGAACCCAACACACTTGTCATTGCACCAGAGTATGTCAAAGGTACTAGGGATGCCTAGTCCCGAAATGAAAATTGAATTTACTTTATGTTATCAAATAATAAATAAATTGGAAAGTGTTCGTATGGAGGGCACCCGTGGATACGGCTAGCCATGGAAAGTGAATGTATGGTGGAAAAAGGAATAAACTTTATTTTCTATTTGGGAACCGCCTATGATATATCTAGCATGGAAAGTATTGGGAACTACTTGATCGTTTTCGTTGATAGGAAAAGCATGGCACCCAAAATGTTTTATCTCTACCTTTTTTCGCTTTGAGCTCTGGTACCTCTACAAATCCCTACTTCCCTCTATGAAGGGCCTTCTTTTACTTTATGCAATTTTTATTTTACTTGAGTCCCCATCTTCTCTTAAAAGGCACCAACTAAGGGGACTATGATCGTACTTGAGCATTGGGTGTAGCTAATATGTGAGTGTGTTACATGAATGGATCAATGATTGAGCATAATGGGCTAGGGATAACTTGATTTAGTGTTGATATTTTGAAGGACATAGTTGCTTGTTGATATGCTTGAGTATTAAAGTCTTCATGTCAAAACTAGAATATTGCTTTGAATCTTATAAAAGTCCAAATGTCCATGCTACAAAGAAAAGAATATGTGATGAACATGTTAGGCAGCATTCCACATAAAAAAAAATCTGTTTTTATCATTTACCTACTCGAGGACGAGCAGGAATTAAATTGGGGGTGTTGATACGTCTCCAACGTATCTATAATTTTTTGATTGTTCCATGTTGTTAAACTATCATTCCTGGATGTTTTATCATCATTTTATAGCAACTTTATATCATTTTTTGGGACTAACCTATCGACATAGTGCCCAGTGCCAGTTGTTGTTTTCTACTCGTTTTTTACATCACAGAAATCAATACCAAATGGTGTCCAAACGCAGCGAAACTTTTTGTGGATTCTTTTGGACCAAAAGACATCCACTGGGCCAAAGAAGTATCAAGAGGGGACCAGAGGTGAGCACAAGACACCTGGGCATGCCTGGAGGCCCAGGCACGCCCAGATGGGTTGTGCCCACCTCGGTGACCTCTTGCACTGCCTCTTTGCTATATAAATACCCCAATATTCCAGAAACCCTAGGGGAGTCGACGAAAATCAATTCCAGCTGCCGCAAGTTCCAGAACCACCAGATCCAATCTAAACACCATTACGTAGGGGTTCATCATCCTCATTAGTGCCTCTCCGATGATGCGTGAGTAGTTCATTGTAGACCTACGGGTCCGTAGTTAGTAGCTAGATGGCTTCCTCTCTCTCTCTCTCTCTCTCTCTTGATTCGTAATACAATGGTCTCTTGGAGATCTATTTGATGTAACTCTTTTGCGGTGTGTTTCTTGGGATCCAATGATCTTTGAGTTTATGATCAGATCTATGTTTTTATCCATGAAAGTTATTTGAGTCTTCTTGATCTCTTATATGCATGATTACTTATAGTCTCATATTTCTTCTTTGAATCTTTGGTTTAGTTAGGCCGAGTAGATCAATTTTTCTTGCCATGGGAAGAGGTACTTTGTGATGGGTTTGATCTTACAGTGCTTGATCCCAGTGGCAGAAGGGGAACCGACATGTATGTATTGTTGCTATTAAGGATAACAAGCTGGGGTCTATTTCTACATAAATAGATCTAGTCTACATCATGTCATCGTTCTTATTGCATTACTCCATTTTTCCATGAACTTATTACACTAGATGCATGTTGGATGGCGGTCGATGTGTGGAGTAATACTAGTAGATGCACGCAGGAGTCGGTCTACTAATCTTGGATGTGATACCTATATAATGATCATTGCCTGGATATCGTCCTAATTATTTGAAGTTCTATCAATTGCCCAACAGTAATTTGTTTACCCACCGTATGCTATTTTTCTCGAGAGAAGCCACTAGTGAAATTTACGGCCCCCGGGTCTCTTCTTTATCATATTTGCCTTCGAGATCTATTTTTACTTGCTTTTATTTTCAGATCTATTAATCCAAAAATACAAAAATACCTTGCTATAATTTTTAGTAATTTATTTTATCTCACGTTCCCGCGAGATATATTTATCCAAACTACTACAATTTTACGTATCTTTTTACCCATGAGGGATTGACAACCCCTCTCTTACGTCGAGTTGCAAGTATTTGTTCTTTGTGGGCAGGAGTTGTTTACGTGGTGTTGTGTGGTTCTCATACTGGTTCGATAACCTTGGTCTCATCACTAAGGGAAATACCTACCATTGATGTGCTGCATCATCCATTCCTCTTTGGGGAAATGCCAACGTAGTTCAAGCAAACATCACCCCTGCACCTCTTGAACATCTTCGGACGTAGGTGATTCTACATATCGCCTGCAGGTCACTGTAAATAAGATTATGGATATTTATAGCGGTTGCCAGGGAAAAATGCCGAAAAGTGCAGTGAACATATTACCTTTTAGCCGTGGGCGCGGTCGATGTAACTCCCGCTGTAGCCACGCGTTTGGATGCCCTACGGCCGGCGCCGCTCTCGCTGGTGTTCAGCATGTTGTGCGGCGGCCCTTGGGGTTAGAAGTCAGCATACTAGGAGCGGCATGAGATGAGTGTATTTTTTGGGAAGGAACCTTTTTCTCACTTACGACAGAGGAAGGAAGTGTCCCGGTGTGATCGACCAAAAGGGCCACTTTAGAGCCGTCGAGGCTCTCCTGATAGAAGACTCCGTCTTTGAAGTCAATCGATGTTTCGGGATCATCGTGAATCCCGGGGTCATCAGCACAAAAGTAGCTCTCCGGTTGAGGAGCAGGGCAGCTCACCGTCTCAATCCAACCCCTCCAGCTCTGCTCGAACAGATTAGATACCTGAGTAAGAAATATTAACATATCATCTGAACTATAGAGTGTAGTAAGACTTAACGTCTCGATGGGTTTATAGCTCGAGAATCTCTCCATAGGCTTCATTTGAGTGAAGTACTTCCCCTCTCCCTTGAACAGGTCGGCTAAGACGACTGCCATTGCCGCCTGATCAGCGGGTCCCTTCTGTATGAGTGGGCTGAATCATTCACCCCGTTGTAATGCCATAGGGGGTGCGCCCTTTGTTGGAGGGGTTGGACACAACGAGCAATGTCCACGACCAATGCATCGATAATGGTTATGTGGGATAACCACTTTACTTGAGAAGCTAGGTGTGATACTTCAGCACTTTCTTTTGGGAAGGAATCTTTGGTCGCCAGTTAAACCGCATCTTGGGAGAAACAAGGGAGAATTCAGGCAGCCCCTGCGGGTGGGATCGAATAGGGGGATGTCCTCAATGTAGAACCACTCTGAGGTCCACTCTTCGGCATCCTTCTTGGGAGTCCCTACCAGATACCCTGTTCCAGCAATACGCCATACTTCGGCTCTGCCGACCTCGTGAATTGCCCCTCCTCGGGTGCGGGGGATAAGACAAAATAATTCCCTCCACAATTCGAACTATGCGTCGCAGCCCAAGAACATCCCGCAGATGGCGACATAGCCCGAGATGTGTAGGATTGATCCTGGGGTAAGATGGCGGAGTTGGATCCCATAAAATTCTAGTAAATCCCTTGGAAAGGGATGAATGGGGAAGCCTCGACCCCTTAAGCTAAAAGGCACGAAGCATACCCTTTCTTCCCCGTGCGGGACGGGGAAGATTTCTACAAAATCCTCGTTGTTCGAAGAAATCAATCCAGGGCGGGTGGATGCGAGATCTGATGCGGGTAGGTACCCCTGCATCTCGAGGTTTCTCAGCCTCATTTGAGAAATGAAATAGCTCGCCCAGTCACCTTGGAGGGGTCCATGAGGGCGCGAAAAGGAGCTTGGAGCACTCGCCATTATTCAAGGCTTGCCTAGCTGTGGCTTTGAGGTGATTCGAGATCGGATGCGACAACTTTCACATTTTTGGTCCCGTTAAATAGGCGTTTCTCCCAGGCTCATAAGGGGCATTTCTGTAAAAGGCTGTTGGGCCATTTGGTTTACTCTACCGCATAGGAATCGAGGTGTCATTAATTCTGAATGAAGAAGATGATGCGACAAGCCCGTCAATACCTCACTAACCGAAGTCTCAAGGCTGGCCAAGCTATCATCAGTCGGATATAGGAGACAGGATGAACTCGCCGCTCAAGCCGAAGACTTCAAGAAGCACAGAGTTAATGTAAATTATCGACCTCGGTGTTGGAGGCTAGTTCAGCGGCTACTGAGGGTGTCCTGGACTAAGGGGTCCTCAGGCTGCCGGCCTATTTCTCATGGGTCGGACTAGTGGGTTGCCTATTATTCATCAGGGGAAGACCAGACTTCGGACGATCCCGTGCTTCAGAAGGAATCCTCCGGAGACTTGACGTATCCTCCAAGTCTTGCTTAGTGTGACTTGCATGTTTATACCTTGTTGGTAACCGACATGTGTAACCCTAGGTACCCCTAGTGTCTATATAAACCAGAGGGTTTAGTCCATAGAGGCTAGAACCATCATCCTACTCCACTAGGGTTTAGTTCATCCGATCTCGTGGTAGATCAACTCTATAATCATCATACAAACACATCAATACAACCAAGCTGGACATAGGGTTTTATCTCTTCGAGAGGGCCCGAACCTGGGTAAATACTATCTCTTGTTCCTTGTTACCCATCGATGCAAGGTCTATAGCTCAGGACCCCCTACCCGCAATCATGGCAGGGCCTTTGCACTTGATGTCCTTGCTCTTGGCCTTGGCGGCGGCGAGCGCCGCGTCGGGGTTGTTATAGACGAAGAGGCGTCCTTCTTAGCCTTGAACACTTGTCGGCAAGGACGAACAGCTCGAGCATCAATCCCAACTTGTCATTGATGGTGAGCTTCTTGTGCATCTTGATGTCCACGACGCTGATGGAGAACGCAGAGACGACAGCCGCGTCAGAAGCACGCGGAATCTTGTTGTACACCTAGCTGAAGAGCTGGATTGTCACGCCCAATATGCGACCCTATCCAAAAGGAACTCGAAGGTCCCACCAAGGATAGACCCGCATATTGAAACGCTTTTGCAAGGTGGATATCATTGCATCAACATTACATAATAGATGGGGATACATACAAGAGGCATACAATGCCACACGAATACAACATCACAATACATAAGATCACCATCCGACTACGGATGAAACACAAACAAAAACTCAAACGACATCCACCCTGCTAGCCCAGGCTACCGACCTGGAACCTATCCCCTGATCGAAGAAGAAGCAGAAGAAGTACTCCAAAACAAGCAAACATCGCTCTCGCGTCACGATCATCGCAAAACCTGTACCTGCAACTGTTGTTGTAGTAAGCTGTGAGCCACGAGGACTCAGCAATCCCATTACCATGGGTATCAGGACTAGCAAATCTTAAAGGGGAAGGAAGGGGTAAAGTGGTGAGGTTGTAGCAGCGACTAAGCATATATGGTGGCTAACATACGCAAATAAGAGCGAGAAGAGAGCAAAAGGAACGATCGTGAAGCTAGCAATGATCAAGAAGTGATCCTGAACTCCTACTTACGTCAAACATAACCCAAAGACCGTGTTCACTTTCCGGACTCCGCCAAAAAGAGACCGTCACGGCTACACACACGGTTGATGCGTTTTAGTTTGTATCTGGTGTCAAGTTATCTACAACCAGACATTAACAAATTCCCATCTGCCTATAACCGCAGGCACGACTTTCGAAAGATTATACCCTACAGGGGTGTCCCAACATAGCCCATGATAAGCTCTCGCGATCAACGAAGGATATACCTTCTCCCAGGAAGACCCGTTCAGACTCGGAATCCTGGTTTACAAGACATTTCGACAATGGTAAAACAAGACCAGCAAAGCCTCCCGCTGTGCCGACAAATCCCGATAGGAGCTGCACATATCTCGTTCTCAGGGCACACCGGATGAGCCAGACGTCGGGTTGGCATAGACCCTGGTTGCCCAGGGGCGCCGGACATCGCTCGGTTTGGACCAACACTTAGACAAGCATTGGCCCGGGGAGGGGGGGCTAAAATAAAGATGACCCTCGAGAGGGCGAGTCCCAAGGGAAAAGGTAGGTGGTGGTGAGGCAAATGGTAAAACCAATGTTGGGCCTTGCTGGAGGAGTTTTATTCAAAGCGAACTATCAAGGGGGTCCCATAAATCACCCAACCGCGTAAGGAACGCAAAATCTGGGAACATAACACCGGTATGACGGAAACTAGGGCGGCAAGAGTGGAACAAAACACCAGGCATAAGGCCGAGTCTTCCACCCTTTACCAAGTATATAGATGCATTAATAATATATGAGATATTGTGATATCCCAACCAAAATCCTGTCCACCATGGAGCAATCTTCAACTTCACCTGCAACTAGCAACGCTATAAGAGGGCTGAGCAAAGCGGTAACATGCCAAGCAACGGTTTGCATAGGAAAGGTGTCAAAGGTTAGAGGTGCATGGCAATATGGGAGGCTTGATAAACAGGTGATAGGTAGCGCAACAAAGCGATAGAACAAAGCAACTAGCATAGCAATGATAGTAGTGAGATCCAGGGTAGCGGTCATCTTGCCTGAAATCCCGCAAGGAAGAAGAACGAGTCCATGAAGAAGATGAAGCCACGAAGATGAACCAAGCTTAGACGAACGAGTCCTCACGATCGCAATGAAACGAGAACTATCGAGAGAAGCACACAACATAGTAACACACCACACATGAACATGACATGATGCACAAACGAGTATGATGCAAGACAAGACTACATGAAGCTACTCATGGCAAGAGATGATGCAACAAGAGCAACACATCAAGGCAAGTTTAAATGAGGCCGGGAACAACATATAACAATTCCGGTAAGTCCTCATATGCAAATTTCGAAGTTGGTTCAAATCTGAATAAACATTACGTTCAAGTTGTTAAGCAGGAAGTTAAGATGCACCAAGATGATCTACACGAGATTCTAGTCAAGTTACATATAAAGTTCATTTAATTCGGAGCTACGGCCTGGAAGATATGAGCAAAACAAGATAACCATGGCATTGATGCAAAATGCATACAAACATCAAGCAAACACCTCAAAACATGAATGTAACATGATAATATGAAACTACATGCAAAATCAAGCAAGTTTCATATAGAGCACACTCAAAACGGAGCAACGGTTCATCACACACTATACAAGATATGGCAATAATCTGTCCAAAACAGCAACTAGGCATATTGCAAGCACCAAAACAACATGCTACAGCACCTTAACATGAGAACAAAAGGCATGGACATGATGTACAGGTAAAGCATAACAAAACATGAACACTAAGCTATCTCCAGAAATCACTAGAACATGCTCAAACACACATGGCAAGATTGCAAACGATAATAGTTTCAGACTTCGCAGAAAATAACATCAGGTTGCAATGTTCAGAGGTATCAAACAACATGTTACATGAACTTATCATGGCAAACAAAGGCATGGCATGATACTACTAAATAGATAGAACAAAAGTCCCTTACTGACCATGAGCCAAAAAGGATCAGAAGATATGATGGCACCCATGTAAACATAGCAAGTTTCGTTAACAGATTCAGCAAACAGGGCATGGCAGGAACAACGATAAGTAGGCATGTTGGTGAGCTTGTACCACTCACCACAGAGCATTACATGGCAAGACAAGGTAATCACCAGTAAGAAGACATGTTTGTGGAGCTAAGCATGGCAAGATCAAGTTCATAGGGTGCATGGATTATTAGCAACAATCATGGCAACAACTGAACTTAATGTTAACAGGCTGACAGCAACATTATTTAGCAACTTTGGAGCAAGATAACAACAAGCTACAGCAGGCTATAAATGCACCCAGGGGCATGTATGGATAGAGCATGACATGTATAACAAAACAACCCTTAGTGAACATCTCCAGATTATGCATAGAATGACTTGTAGAAGCAGGTTTACATACCATCACCAAATAACAGATTCAGCCTAGCAAAACAGCAACAACAAGTACACTACTTAACAAGCTCGATTCACTCACCACAAGTCATTGCATGACAAGATAAGCATAGCATCAGCAAGAAGACATGTTTATGAAACAAACCAAGGCAAGAACAAGTTCATATCATGCAAGGATCAACTAAAACAACCTTGGCAAAATTGAATAACATGTAAACAATCTGCCAGGAAACATTTTGTAGCCAAAGTAGAGCACGAAAATGACATGCTAGACTAATCCATAATTGCAACCAGGGGCATTAATGGATAGACAATAACCTTATGTTCAAAACATCCTTACTGAAGTATCTCAAATATGCATGGATCTCTCTTTAGCATCAAGTTTACATGGCATCAAAATAATAGCAGAACAGGGTCTAAAATCAGCAACATCACGAAGCCTAGTTTACACGCTTGTGCTAGTCACCACATTGATCACAAAAATACATGGCATACACCACTGTAAATATGGCATGACATAGATCAAAACACATGTAGACATCAACCTCATAAGATGCACACATCAAACATGGCAAAAATGACAAATGAGCATGTTCTGTTAACAGACAACAGACAACATCACCTAGCACTCTTGCAACGAAGATTCAGGCATCAAGATGGACTCAAATGAATAGGATGCAATGGAATGAAATGAAGTACTCGTCGAGGCAAACAATTTGACATATTACACGCATGAAACGGAGCTACGGATGCAGAGATATGATGCGATGAACATGACATGATAATGTCAAAAACTTCGGTGACTTGGACGAAAATATACCCTCCGAAAAGTCAACCCGGGACGGGACGGTTCCGGGATGGAGAGATCCGGGTGGGGCACGCGTGTTTGGTTGGAGGGACCGGTGGATCTCGTCCCAATCCACCAGATCCGACCGGCGACGAGTCCGGCGAGCGACGGGGAGGGGTTTGGCTAGGGTTAGGGGGATTCATCCGCGAATTCGGGGGAGGGGGGCTATTTATATAGGTAGAGGGAGCTAGGAGAGTCCAAATGAGGCACGGTTTTCGGCCACGCGGTCGTGATCGAACTACCGAGAGCATGGAGGGGGTTTGGATGGGTTTTGGGCCACTTTGGAAGGGTGTTGGGCTTCAAAGAGAAAGGGGGGTTTCAGGCTACGCGGTTAACCGTTGGAGTATCAAACGACCTCCAAATGGCACGAAACTTGACAGGCGGTCTACCGGTACTATACCAAGGCTGCTTGGCAAGACTCGGTCCATTCCGAGAACGTTTAGCACCCGCTCACAACGAGAGACAAAAGGGGAACGCCGAAGGGCATAGGAGCGCCGGATTGCAAAATGGACAACGGGGAAAATGCTCGGATGCATGAGACGAACACGTATGCGAAATGAAATGCACATGATGACATGATAAAATGCAACATGCAAGCAAATGACATGGCAACACCGACGAATAACTAGCAGACACCTGGTGCATCGGACCCGGGGCGTTACAACACTCCTCCACTAACAAGAGATCTCGTCCTGAGATCTTAGGACCAAGACGGAAGGGAAAAGGGATGAGGTGAAGCAAGAACTCAAGAGAAGAAGCAAAGAATCGAGAGCACTCGAGAATAAGAGAGGAACAACGAGAATGACGAGAATCGAAAGCTCACGGAATAAGATAGACTATGAAACCACTCCGGCTAGAACGAGATAAGAAACGAATAAGACTGAAAGGATTTAGGCAGCACTCCGGCTGAAACATGGAGGAATAGAACACGAGCTTGAGAGGATGGAATGACACTTGACGAGATGAACAACGCAAAGCCTCCAGAAAAATTGAAGTAGTGGAATGAAAAGAACTTAGAAGGAAGGAATGAACGGAGTTGTTGAGAAAATCAACAAGACTTATGGAAAACATCTCAAAATTATGAGGTGATAACCGACCACAAACGGAAATGATTGGATAGCTTAGAAGAACGAAGAAATGCAAAACTCCACTTCAAAAGAATACAGAGACTTAATTGCACTTCGAGATGAGAAGAAAAGATACTTGAACTCCACCGACAAGAATCTTGATGAACACTTGAAGAAAAGATTAAATCATGAAGAACCACCATGAAGAACTCCGGTAAACAAAAGAACGACGAGATAAAATTGAAGGATGAAAGAATAAGATTAAAGCCTTGCGATGATTTAAATGGGGGATCCGACAAAATAGTCGAGGAAAATTTGAACTCGGAAAAGAAAAGATGAAAACACTTGGAAGTAGAATTTATTCCTCACGAACAAACTCCGAAGAAAAGGATTAACCACTTGAGGAAATAAGAATAAGATTTATTGTATGCTTATCCTTCATCAAATTAAATTGATGACAAGCAATGGACTTTACATACTACTTATTCTTCTTGGCAAAAGGATTGAGAAGTGACATATCGCAAACTTGAGAAGGTCTTCATGAACCACCGGAAGGATTGAAAGAACGAATGGATTGAAATGATAATCAAGGAAAAAGAATCTTGAACAAACCACCGTAAGAATTCGAAAATGACTGATGCAAGAAACTTAATCACCGGGAAGAATTAGAAGAACAAATAAGCTAGAGGGTATTTAGATGCAAAGAACAAAGAGATAACAAGCTGATTAAAGAATATTTGAGCGAAGCACCGGGATAAATAGAGAACGATAGCCGAAATGTGGGGACGAAGAATTCTTCTGGAACGATGGCCTCCGGTGAAAAGAAATGGAAAAACAACACCTGACATACTCTGGATGGTTAAGAAAGAATATCTGACATACTGAAATAATTCGAGAGGATGATATGAAGCTAGAACCACGAAACTTCGCAAGAACGGGCAAGATTTAGAGGAAAAACTCTTCTTTTATCTTCAAAAGACGACGAGAAATACCACCAAAATTACTGAGATACTCCGGTAGAATGAAAAGCAAAGAGATTGAGCCAACAATGAAATGATTTGAAATCGATCTTGGAAAGGCATCTGGCTGATGAAATTCATTCTTACATCAGACTTGAAAAGAATTTGAGAATAACTCCGGGAAAATAGAAGAGTCAGGTAAGATCCTGGGAAAAGACCTGTGGGTTAGGGCCCACTAAAAAACACCGTTGGAAAGGGATGTTGAACAGATAGATGATGCACCGGAACAATTGAAATATTTGAATGAGGTGACAACCTCGAATTAATTCACACACAAACGAATCTCCTGATATGTCTTGAACACTCCGGAAGGATAAACTGGCGAGAGGCGAACGAGCAGGGAAAACACTTGATCCAAGGAAAAGAATGTGATCAACCGAAAACTTGAATTGGGTCCACCAGAAAAGAGATGAAGAATGCCAAACAAAAAAGAATTCACCGGTTGAAACAATAGAGGTAAACCTAAAGAGGCTCCACACGAATGAAATTGATGCTCGAAACAGACTCAATCTCCGGGAAAAAAAGGGTGGGAGGGCGGGAAAACAAAGGTAACTTGGAAGGGAGAACCAACGAATATCTTGAAGAAGAAAACACCGGTTGAAATAATTGAGGAGAGAGAGCAAAAACTTCGCACGAGTATGATGGATACTCGATTATGGACTCCAGTTCCAAGAAGAAGAAGGGTGGACGGGTGGGAAAGAAAACAACTGAGGATTGAACTCAATGATGAAGAGGCTCGAGTTGACTTGACGAGAAATGCACCGGATGAAAAGAGCCGAGAACCAACGATCGGGAAAACCAACTGCGTGATCCTAAAGAAAATTTGAAAGGGAAGAGGAGTAATTCAAAACACCTACATCAAGATTCCTTACCAGAGCGACGAAAGGGATGACGAGTAAAAAGAATTCCTACTCCCCGATATAACTAGACTCCGAAAACAGTTTTCTTCTAGACTCAACAACGGCCAAACTACACGATCAATCAAGGGGGCTCGTAAGGTCGATCGAGGCCAAAGTAGGAAACATTTTGCTAGGAAACATTTTGTAGCCAAAGTAGAGCACTAAAATGGCATGCTAGACTACTCCATAATTGCAACCAGGGGCATTAATGGATAGACAATAACCATATGTTCAAAACATCCTTACTGAAGTATCTCAAAATATGCATGGATCTCTCTGTAGCATCAAGTTTACATGGCATCAAAATAATAGCAGAACAAGGACTAAAATCAGCAACATCACGAAGCCTAGTTTACATGCTTGTGCTAGTCACCAAATTGATCACAAAAATACATGGCATACACCACTGTAAAGATGGCATGACATAGATCAAAACACATGTAGACATCAACCTTATAAGATGCACACATCAAACATGGCAAAAATGACAAATGAGCAAGTTCTGTTAACAGACAGCAGACAACATCACCTAGCACTCTTGCAACGAAGATCAGGCATCAAGATGAACTCAAATGAATATGATGCAATGTAATGAAATGAAGTAATCGTTGAGACAAACAATTTGACATATTACACGCATGAAACGGAGCTACGAATGCAGAGATATGATGCGATGAACATGACATGATAATGTCAAAAACTTCAGGGACTTAGACGAAAATATACCCTCCAAAAAGTCAACCCTAGACGGGACGGTTCCGGGACAGAGAGATCCGGGCGGGGCACGCGTGTTTGGTTGGAGGGACCGGTGGATCTCGTCCCGATCCACCAGATCCGACCGGCGACGAGTCCGGCGAGCGGCGGGGAGGGGTTTGGCTAGGGTTAGGGGGATTCATCCGCGAATTCGGGGGAGGGGGGCTATTTAAATAGTTAGAGGGAGCTAGGAGAGTCCAAATGAGGCACGATTTTCGGCCATGCGATCGTGATCGAACGACCGAGAGCATGGACGGGGTTTGGATGGGTTTTGGGCCACTTTGGAAGGGTGTTGGGCTCCAAAGAGAAAGGGGGGTTTCGGGCTACGCGGTTAGCCGTTGGAGTATCAAACGACCTCCAAATGGCATGAAACTTGACAGGCGGTCTACCGGTACTATACCAAGGCCGCTTGGCAAGACTCGGTCCATTCCAAGAACGTTTAACACCTGCTCACAACGAGAGACAAAAGGGGAACGCCGGAGGGCATAGGAGCGCCAGATTGCAAAATGGACAACGGCGAAAATGCTCGGATGCATGAGACGAACACGTATGCGAAATGAAATGCACATGATGACATGATAAAATGCAACGCAAGCAAATGACATGGAAACACCGACGAATAACTAGCAGACACCTGGCGCATCGGACCCAGGGCGTTACATGGATGTACTTGTGGAGGGTCTCGCCAGGGTGCTACCGCACATGCCACAGGACCTTGATGGTAAGGGGTCGGTCATGCGTGCCCCTGAAGTTGGCGATGAACTAGTTGCAGAGATCGCTCCACAAAGAGATCGATGTCGGTGTCAAAACCGGCGGATCTCGGGTAGGGAGTCCCGAACTATGCGTCTAAGGCTAATGATAACAGGAGACTGGGGACATGATGTTTTACCCAGGTTTGGGCCCTCTTGATGGAGGTAATACCCTACTTCTTGCTTGATTGATCTTGATGATATGAGTATTACGAGAGTTGATCTACCTCGAGATCGTAGAGGCTAAACCCTAGAAGCTAGCCTATGGTATGATTGTTGTTGTCCTACGAACTAAACCCTCCGGTTTATATAGACACCGGAGGGGGCTAGGCTTACACAGAGTCGGTTACAGAGAAGGAGATCTACATCCGAATCGCCAAGCTTGCCTTCCACGCAAAGGAGAGTCCCATCCGGACACGGGACAAAGTCTTCAATCTTGTATCTTCATAGTCCAATAGTCCGGCCAAAGTACATAGTTCGGTTGTCCGGATACCCCCTTATCCAGGACTCCCTTAGTAGCCCCCAAACCAGGCTTCAATGACGATGAGTCCGGCGTGCAGATTGTCTTCGGCATTGCAAGGCGGGTTCTTCTCCAAATCCAGAGTACCTGTCGTGGCGAACAGTGTCTGGCCTCCCATTAATGTCGTACTCCTTGGCTTCTGTGCTTCAATAATGTCTATCTCCATGTGTCAAGTAAATACGAGAAGTCGGGGCATTTTAACATTTGCCAACCTGACCCTGTAAGCCAACCGTCTATTTGAAGAGATGGGTATCCTCAGATCCAAATCACAACATCTTCCTCCCAGCAAGCATTCAATAGAGCGTGCCCGGGAAAAGCCACTCCATCATGGATGGCCGTTGAAGCTCCTCCTCTCGCACCCTTAGCTCTAAGCCAGGTGATTGGGAAAAGTGTTCTGTCCCTCATAGCCGATTAGTGGAGTTGCAGACCCAGGGGTTCCTCCCACCTGCATACATGGTCCCCGTCCGAGCCGGACTAGCCACCTATAATGGCGGGGAGCAGGCGGAGAACTTTCCGAACCCATCTAGAGGGGAGCGGATATGCCTTGTCCCATATTTGCTGAGAGGGCTTGGGTTTCCAATCCACCCGTTCCTCCGCGGGCGCTTGGAGTTCTACGGTCTCCAGCTGCACAACTTCACTCTTGCCTCCATACTGCACATCGTAGGGTATGTTGCCTTCTACGAGCTCTTCCTGGGCTATGAAGCTCATTTCAAGTTATGGAAGAGGCTATTCTTCCTCGTCCCTCGCAATCAGGAGGGATCTATATATCAAGTGGGCGGAGCCGAAATATGGCACATCGCTTAGGCCGGATACCTGTCCGGCACTCCGAAGAAGGCATCCGAAGACTGGCCCTCGGAGTGGTTTAATGTAGATGATGTTCCCCTTCCGGACCCAGTCCGGACGGGCCTTCCCGAGTTTACCAATGCCCCGCTGAAGAAAAGCCAAAACTGGCACCCGCGGAGCCCCTAGGAGGAAGACGATAGAGAGGTCCTCTATCTGATGGGCAAGATAAAAATTCTGGCCAAATCAGGATTGACAATGATAGATTTTATGTCAATATGCATAATGTGGGGGGTGCAGCTACTACAATACCGGGGGAAACCCATGTGGCACTTCAACGGAGAAGACGACGCCACCCGCTGCGGTCGTAAAGGTCCGGACTCCGCCACCGCACTGGCGAAAATATTGTCCGATTTGTACAAAGGGGAAGAAGAGGAGTTCCTCTGCATTAGCCGCGGGATGGATTTTCCATGTACAACCCCCCAAGCTGGGTAAGCTGTCATTCCTTACTCGACTCTATTCATACCTGTGTCCTTTGTCACCAATCATTTATCTTGCTATTTTCAAAGCAGGAACTGAGAAGGGCCATGGAAGAGTTCAACAGCCCACCTCCGCAGCCAGAGGATACTGGCCGGGCTCTCGACCCCGGACTTGAAGAAGATCCGGATACATCCGTGGAGCTTGTAGATGGGACATTTTATCAAGCAAGCCGCGACGGCGCTTTAGTGGCCATCTTTGCTGATTATCCCGGGCTGCTCCCGGTGTCGAACATAAAGCCGGATTCCTAAATTCCGAATTATGTCGTGCCTTAAGCGCACATGTTGTATTTTTGCAGAAACGGCTATCAGGACATCGTGCCGAGCCCACGGGGGCTCATCAGCAAAGGGCATCCGGTCTGGGCCGGCGTAAGAGGAAGGCGGTTAGAACTGAGACGCCGGGGCAGAGGTATAAATTGGACTTGCTCTGTGATTATCTTTGCCGAAATGTGACAGTTCGCATTGTGTCCTGGCAGGAAAAAAAATCCGCTGGACTACATCCGGATCCCCTGCCAGCCACGCCTCAAGCAGCCGGATTCCTGAAGCGGACTCATGGGAGGAGGCTGATGTGGGGGCAACACCGAATTACCCTCCCACAGAGGATGCGGACATGCTTTCCGCTTCAAACTCCGAAGTGAGGAGTGCCATGAATCACCGGCGCAGATGGGCCATACTCCGCAATGGTATTTTCTCCAAGGAGGCTGTCGGTGTCAAAACCGGCGGATCTCGGGTAGGGGGTCCCGAACTATGCGTCTTAGGATCAATGGTAACAGGAGACAAGGGACACGATGTTTTACCCAGGTTCGGGCCCTCTTGATGGAGGTAAAACCCTACGTCCTGCTTGATTGATATTGATGATGTGGGTATTACAAGAGTAGATCTACCACGAGATCAAGGAGGCTAAACCCTAGAAGCTAGCCTATGGTATGATTGTTGTTGTATATCTCTATCGACTAGCCTGGCCCCAGTTTATATAATGCACCAGAGGCCTAGGATAACAAGAGTCCTAGCCGAATACGCCGGTGGGGGAGGAGTCCTTGTCTTGATCGCCAAGTCTTGTTGATTCTTCCTTGTATGCGGCAGCTGTCCGGACTGGCCCATGAGTATACGGCCATGGGGGTCCTCGGCCCAATCCAACTAATCGGGAGACGACGCTTTGAGTACCCCCTAGTCCAGGACACCGTCAGTAGCCCCCTGAACCGGTCTTCAAGTTAGGGACGCTCCTCGATTCTTCCGAACTGTTCTTCATCTTCGGTTGCCGGTCTTGAAAACGGGTTCAACAAATCTTCTCATCTTCTATCTTGAGGATCGCCGAAATGCATTCGATGAGTTTACGTGTTGGGTATCCGAGGAACCCCTTTAAGTTTACGGCCTTTATCAATGCCTTGATATTTTTATGCCATGCCTCAGGTTTGAAGTTGTTCCCGGGTGGCAACGTCCTCTTGCGTCCGAGCTCCAACGCCGGACTACATTCGAGGTATCTTTTGCAGCCGAGCACCAATGCCGGACTGCTTCCCAGCTCTAACGCCGGACTATGTATCCGAGCTCCAACGCCGGACTGTATCCGAGCTCCAACGCCGGACTATGTATCCGAGATCCAACGCCGGACTTTATCCGAGGTGTCATAAATCACCTTGGTTCAAAGAAGTTTGAAGGAGTTTAACCGAGCTTAATGCCGGAAATGCCCTCTAAGGAGCCAGCCACTTGCATCCGAGCTATATGTCGAACTGCTTCCGAGGTGGTTAAGCACCTCGGTCATGGGCTGATTTTTGGTCAATGTTTTTTATTGATGTAATTTATTCTCTGATGAGATATATAGCCAGTAGCCCTCAAGGTATGTATCGGTCTAAAACCCGAGATGCACCTGAAGGATGACATAAGACCGCTGATCCCCGTAGCCACTGAGACTCAGGTTGATTTGCAAAATCGGTCTGAGGATCAAGTCCTAGCTCGACAGAATACTTTGGGACACAAAAAGCGGCGTGCTCAGTCCTCGAGACTCGGGTTGGGTGCGGCCGACCAACCTGAGGATCAAAATCTCCTCGGAAACTGTATTGCACTTAAAATTTTCTGCATAGAACAAGCAATGTAGTAGCCCCCGAGACACTGGTCGGGTGGCAACACCAGATCAGGGGATCGATGTGCCCCTTTAATATTTGTAAATAATAAGCCCGAAGCCCAGTAGCCCCCGAGCCTTAATGCGGGCATGGGAGGCCGAATTAAGGATCGATATCCATAGTAAAATCACAAATTATGTGTAATGACTCAATGTATCCAAGTACTTTATGTCATTAATGCTCGGATCCGCATTGTACAAAACTTTGTTGACCGACCATGGGCTTCAACCTCCTTGGCCGGTAGCCGAGGAGTGTTTGTCCTACTTTATAAAGCCTTTATGAGGGCAAAGATTTACGACAAACAAGGCAATCTGGTCATACGGCTTTCTAAACAAAGGTACACAGAGAGATATGTTATATTGCTGTTTAACAGAAGAAATGTCTTCCAAAGAAAATAGTCCCGCTATCGGTTCCTTTCTTTGGGTTGTCATGCTAAGCATGATCATGAAACCTCAGCTCCAATGTAAGAGCAAAGGATCGAGGATTTAGTTTGGGAGGCTAGTTAATAGCCCCCGGTAGTGTTCGGCGACAGTCAAGGTCAAGCCGGAAACACTTCGGCCAATGTTATGAATGGCCCGTCATTTAATATAGTCATCGGATCGCTGACCAGTTTACACCTATTGTGACAGTCAGTTTTCAGCTTTCTCCACTGAGGTGCTTGACCATGCGAGCTGGAAGCACAATCGCAGTGGTTCTCCCTTTGCACACCTAGCCGAACAAAGCGGAACGTAGGAGGCAAGCGCGGGAGCCGGGCAACCCAACTATTGACCGAAGACACAATTCGAAGCTGATGCATATATAGCAATATCCGAGAATGTTTTTGCCGAATCTCTAACGGTGTCCGGTGTTGCACTGCGAGACTTGTGCTGAAAACACACAAATAGTTAAAAGTGCCAAAAGCTTGGAAAACCAAAAAACGTCAGTAAAAACATGACGTCTGAACAAGATCAAGTGTTCGGTGCCAATCCGAAAATTGGACTTTAGAAAAAAGTGCTTCTGCCGTGCTTTAACTTTGCAACGACTAAGAAGAAAAACACTTAGTATGAAACGGCTCAAATAAACATAAGAGCCCCCAAGCGACTTGGGTAAAAGTTGACTATAAAATGTAAGGTGACATGTAGAATGCCTTCTAGCCGGATTGTAGATCGTTTGTCGTAGCGGACCTTTTCGCTTCAACCTCTGGACCCAATAGTCTGGAGTGTGTCCGAATACCCTTGCGGTTATAAAAACCGGGGCATGCGGGGAGACCAGGCGTAGGGGTCATTAGTGCTTTATCAGACAAGTGCCCAACTAGTTATGTTATATTACATGGTTAGTAAGAAACATCTTCCAGGGAGAATAGTTCCGTTAGGGGTTCCTTTCCCTGGGAGGCATGCCCTAAAGTGCATGTCCGGACTGCGAAAAGAGCAGAAAAACATCTGGGGGCAGGTAAATAAATAGGTAAGAAATCATCTTTTAGTTCACCGACCGAGTATTCCCTTAAGAACGCTAGCTTTTGGCTTCACCCAGTATGAGGTACACATCCGGCTGACCCAGCAGTAACAATCGCAGAGGTGCTCCCTTTACCACCTAGCCGAACAATCGGGAACATAGGGGTAAGCACAGGAGCCAGGCAACCCAGCTTGGCCAAAACTTAAGTCATATCGATGCATATAATGGTGAATAAAAGGTACATGCGGAAGTGTGACACATGTGTTGGGCATAGAGCCCGTATTAATAAGCTTCTGTTAAAGAAGCCCCCAGGTATAATGAGCGCGGGTAGCGCGTCAAGTGTGTGCGAACAAAGTTTCGACAAGGAAAATTTTTACAAGCAACTTTTTTACAAAAAAGTATAATTCTTGGTCGAACCGAACACAAGTTAGAAATTTAAAACTTTGAGCATGAAGGCAACTTAGCTGGTTAATGTGTTCGGTATTGACGACGCGGTCCGAGCTTGATGCGGGACAAGGTTCCATCCCCCAAGCCAGTCCCGAGGTGGCGGAGCAAGGAGCTCGGCACTCCGAAGTGGTGACATAGCACAGTCAATGCAGGACGGCAGAGTGATGCCGAAGTCCCTGGCATGGGGTAATGAAGTGTTGACGAAGCCCCCCGTCCAGCCGAGGTGACGTCAAAGGATATAGTCCGGCTGGATCATTTTCCTATGCACAAAAAATAGTGCAGACCGGGGATAATGGTAATAATAGGAATTAAAAAAATGTTGCATAATAAATAATTTATGCAAAGTGAGTAGTAAAAGAAATATGGCCTGGCGCCGAAGTCGATGTCAATGCAGGTCGTCGGCGTAATGCAATAAAGGCATGGCAAAGCCTGGATTCACAGGTCGGTCCGAGTTCCGGATGCGGTGTTCGCCGAACTGTGTACGGAAACTGACTGAACCATCATGCGACCGTCGATAATGCGGCCACCATTTGGTAGACCTGTGTACATATGCTGGACTAACCAGAGTAATAATTCCTTGGGAAAAATTTAACCCAAACAAGCAAAAAGAAATACTAGGATTAATAGCACCTGGTTTATTTGTTGTAGCAATCTGAAGGAAGGTGATTCCCAAAATTGGGACTCGATCCGCGCACCCATGCCTGGTCGGCTAGTGATGCCGAAGTGTCCGGAGTAGGTTGATGAAGAGATGGCGAAGCCCCCGGTCCAGCCAAGATGTCGAAGTAGGTCGGTGTGATGGACACCAGCTTGAAGAAGCAATAGTGCGGCCCTGCCGATGCAGGTCGTGACGTGGTCGATGCCGGCTTGATGAAGCGACCGTGCGGCGATGCCGGTATGCCCGCTCCATGTAATCCGTGGGGCGGCGATGTTGGTGATGATTTATCCTTCACGATGCCGGACTCTTGTTCGGCTTGCCAAGATGATGATCCGAAGAAATTGAGCTCGGCTCAACAAAGCGACGACGTGTCTAACGCAGGTCGGCTACCGTGGAGTGATGTTGTCGGGCTGGTTTGACACTGGCGCGACGGTGATGTTCGTATTGCAAGAATACTTTTAATACTACTGGGATGTGTTTGATAATAAAACACAACACCCCATACGAAAACTTCCTTCAAAAAGGATGTCCGAGATCCCATTCATAAAGAAAATGAATTCGGGTTGGATTCGTTCTCGCGCAGAAAACAGATCCAAAAAGTGATGCACTAATCAGAAGTTTCCCGGAGTTTGGACGGTCGGATCGAGCTGAATTTTTGGCAGCTGGTAGATATGGGAATTCCACAGCAAATCAACGGTTGGATCCTCCAAAGGACATCCGAGTTAGATGCTGGATACCACGCCCTAAACTTGTCCGGATTCTCGTCCAGATTCAACAGGGCTCCGGTATATCGGAGATTGCCGGAGATTCCTCCATCGGAACTTGACAAAAATTTTGCAGGGTTGTTGTAGGCTTAATTCTGCATAATTCCACCAAAGTAATCGTTTAAGCGACACTCAAGGAGGCGGTGGCGGCGGATACAAGTTTGTTGTCCAGAAAAACAGCACGGTCGCATGAGGGCAATGTTGACGTTGAGCCCCCGAGCTCCATGGATGACTCCTCCATGATCTTGATAGAGATCGAAGTTGGTGTTGATGAAGGCCCTCATCCGAACATGACGATCGGAGGTAGGGTGCAGTCCTCGGTCAAGCCAAGGTGACCAGTCGAGCTGGTGACGAAGAAGCCGACGTCGCAGTTGACCTGCAGTCGAGCCGTTGATCCTTTCGCCGATCACACAGCGGAACTCTCAATGAAAGCACCAATGTCGGTGTCAAAACCGGCGGATCTCGGGTAGGGGGTCCCGAACTGTGTGTCTTAGGATCAATGGTAACAGGAGACAAGGGACACGATGTTTTACCCAGGTTCGGGCCCTCTTGATGGAGGTAAAACCCTACGTCCTGCTTGATTGATATTGATGATGTGGGTATTACAAGAGTAGATCTACCACGAGATCAAGGAGGCTAAACCCTAGAAGCTAGCCTATGGTATGATTGTTGTTGTATATCTCTATCGACTAGCCTGGCCCCGGTTTATATAATGCACCAGAGGCCTAGGATAACAAGAGTCCTAGCCGAATACGCCGGTGGGGGAGGAGTCCTTGTCTTGATCGCCAAGTCTTGTTGATTCTTCCTTGTATGCGGCAGCTGTACGGACTGGCCCATGAGTATACGGCCATGGGGGTCCTCGGCCCAATCCAACTGATCGGGAGACGACGTGTTGAGTATCCCCTAGTCCAGGACACCGTCAGAGGCTTTCGATGCCTTCAACTCCGGAGACACATATATTCGTGCCGCTCAAGATGGACTTGCTAGAGCAACGGACCAGTATGCGAAGGATATACGGGTAAGAAAATCTATTAAGTATGTGCAGTAGTAGCCCCTGAGACTTGAAACAGTTGGCACAACTGATTTAAGGATCATTGTATGCATAGGTTCTTATAGAGAAGAATACCCATTTATCTCAAGAACTAGAGGAATGTAAGACCCAGCTGAAGTCCGCTGTCGCCGAACAAGAGGAATCAAAAAGGGCCTCTTCTGGTAAGACTAACCTTGTACCAGTTATTTATTTGGCATAGTTTATAAATCTAAGAAGAGATGCTGCAAACAATATACCGGGGAGAATCCAAAGATTGTGGAAGATAATGAGCCACATCTGTGAAGTCAGCTGAAGGCAGGCGAGCATGTGCTGATGAAGGCTATTCGAAAGAGAAATAATCTCCAAGATGCTAATATCCGACTGAGCGTCGAATTAAAAGATGTTTGGGCTCGGCTTGCTGACTCCGTGAAGGAGAACAGGAGGCTTCGACGTGGCATTTATAGTAAGTGCTTAAACGAACTGTAGTATAGTTCGGCGAGGAAGCGTATTGACAGAGTTATGTCTGCAGGTATGCTTACGAGCCGTCCTGAAGAGGAGATGCCCGGATCCGCAGGCGATATGCTGCAAGATCTTTCACAACTGCACGAACGAGCGCGGTAGGTGATGCAGGGTATTGCCCAGGCCTTGTGGCCATCCGCTTCCCTGCCAGGAGGCATGAGCAAGCTTGTGGAGATGCTCAAAGGAGCACGTCGGCGCTTCCGGTTATGGAAGATATCAGCCTGCCGACAAGGTGCGTGGGAAGCCTGGGCCATGGTGAAGACGTGATACGCCAAGGCTGACCCGAACCATATGGCCGAAGTCGGACCGGTGGGGGCAGATGGGCAAGAGATACCTGTAAGTCTGGTATATGACCAAGTAGCATAAGCAACAAAGTATTCCCAACAGAATTGTAAGCTAGACAGCCTGTTGGATGGTATAGAGGAAGAATATAGCCAATCTAAGTGACTATGTAATTTAAATGGACCTATGTAGTCCCTAGCCGGATTGAAAATCATTTGTCATGGCGGACCTTTTCGCTTCAGCCCCCGGACCCGATAGTCCGGAGTGTATCCGAATACCCGCACAGTTATGAAAAACTGTGGTATGCATGGAAACCAGGCGTAGGGGTCATAAGTGCTTGAACAGACAAGTACCCAACTAGTTATGTTATATTACATGGATAGTAAGAAACATCTTCCAGAGAGAATAGTTCCATTATGGGTTCCTTTCTCTGGGTGCGCATGCATCAATGTGCATGTCCCAACTGCGAACAGAAGCGCAGGAAACAAAACATCTGGGGATTCACGTTGTAATAAATGAAAACATATTTTGTTCACCGACCGAATATTCCCTTAAGAACGCTAGCTTTCGGCTTCACCCAGTCTGAGGTACACATCCGGCTGAACCGGCAGTAACAATCGCAGAGGTGCTCCCCTTATGCCCTAGCCGAATTAACGGAAACATAGGGCATAAACACAAGAGCCAGGCAACCTAGCATGGCCAAAACTTAAGTCATATCGATGCATATAATGGTGAAAAAAGGCACATATGGAAAGAAAATGCATATGTGGCTGGCGGGGAGCCATTAAAGTGGTTATATTTAGCTTCCGTATAGGAAGCCCCCAGGTATGGTGTGCATGCATAGTGCGGCCGGAGCGATCGAGGCATCCGTACAGTTTTGTAAGGGTGTGTGTGGAAAGGAAAAGAAGACGAGAAAGGAAGGAAGAGAACATAATTGAAGAGGCGGAGGTGAGGAGACGAACCCTGACTTCGGCACTAGGCGTAGAATCTTCAGAGTCTGGCCGCGTTCCATGGCTTCAGCTCGAGTCTGTTATCAGATGCATTGCGCAGACGGTACGCTCCTCCGGTGAGAACTTTATCAATGATGAAGGGACCCTCCCACTTGGGTTTGAGCTTGTCCTTCTTCTTCTCGGGGAGGCGTAGAACTAGTTCGCCAATGTTATAAGTTTTGGCCCGTACTTATCTGCTTTGATACTTCGAGCCTGTTGCTGATAGAATGCAGAACGGGCTTTTGCTACGTCATGCTCCTCCTCCAGAGCATCTAAGTTGTCCTGCCGATCTAGCTCGGCTTCCTTCTCTTCATACATGCGCACGCGAGGTGAGTCATGGATTATGTCGCAGGGTAGCACTGCTTCTGCACCGTACACCATAAAAATGGTGTGTATCTGGTGGTACGATTCGGCGTGGTCCGCAGCCCCCAGAGTATGGAGTCGAGCTCCTCGAACCAATGCATGTATGATTCTTTCAAGGATCGCACTAGTCTGGGTTTGATGCCGCTCATGATGAGACCATTTGTATGTTTGACTTGACCGTTTGTTTGGGGGTGATAGACAGAGGCGTAATCGAGCTTAACGCCCATGTTGCCGCACCAAGTTTTCACCTCATCGGCTATGAAATTTGAGCCATTGTCAATGATGATGCTGTGGGGGACACCGTAACGGTGTACGACCCCTGATATGAAGTCTATCATTGGTCCGGATTTGGCCGTTTTGACTGGTTTGGCTTCTATCCATTTGGTGAACTTGTCCACCATGACCAATAAGTATTTTTTCTTATGGCTTCCCCCTTTGAGAGGTCTGACCATATCCAGCCCCCAGACCGTGAAGGGCCAAGTTATGGGGATTGTTTGGAGAGCGGTAGGGGGCATATGGCTCTGATTGGCGAAAAGTTGGCAACCAACGCAATGTTGGACAAGGTCATGTGCATCTGCTTGGGCTGTCGGCCAGTAAAAACATGTACGAAAGGCCTTGCTTACAAGTGCCCGAGCTGCAGCGTGGTGCCCGCCGAGTCCGGAATGGATTTCAGATAAGAGCTGCCGCCCTTCCTCTTCGGAGATGCATCTTTGGAGCACTCCGGTAGTACTTGTCTTGTAGAGCTCTCCTTCATGGACTTTGTAGGCCTTAGAGCGTCGCACAATACAACGTGCCTTGTTTTGGTCCTCAGGGAGATCTTGCCTATTTAGGTAGGCTAAGAAGGGCTCGGTCCATGGGGCGATGACAGCCATGATTTCATGGGCCGAAGGTGTTATTTTTGGTGGCAGAGCCTCTGATTATGTCAGATGGTTCAGAATCTTGGATTGTATGCGAAGCCAGACTATTATTGCCGGACTCCCCTTCCCATACCACGGATGGCTTGAACAGCCTTTCCAAGAAATTAGGTGGGATGGGGTCGCGTTTAGCACCGATGCAGGCGAGGACATCCGCTGCTTGATTATTTTCTCTGACCACATGGTGGAATTCGAGCCCCTCGAACCGAGCTGACATCTTGAGGACGGCGTTACGATAAGCCACCATTTTTGGATCTTTGGCATCAAAGTCTCCATTTATCTGAGATATTGCGAGGTTCAAGTCCCCACGCACTTCGAGGCGTTGGATGCCCATGGAGACTGCCATCCGAAGACCACGCAATAGAGCCTCGTATTCGGCTGCATTGTAGGAGTTTGTGTATAGTATTTGGAGTACATATTGAACCGTGTCTCCGGTGGGGGATGTCAGGACAACACCTGCTCCCAATCTAGCCAGCATTTTAGAGCCGTCGAAGTGCATGATCCAATTGGATTACGCGTCGTACTCTTTAGGGAGTTCGCCTTCTGCCATTCGGCGACAAAGTCAGACAGAACTTGCGACTTAATGGCCCGCCATGGTTTGTATGTTATGTCAAATAGAAGGAGCTCGATATCCCATTTAGCAATTTGGCCCGTTGCGTCGTGGTTGTTTATTATATCGTTGAGTGGTACTTCGAAGGCCACCGTAATCGAACACTCTTGAAAGTAGTGTCGTAGCTTCCGGGATGCCATGAAGACCACGTACGCTATCTTTTGATAGTGTGGGTACCGAGATTTGCTTGGAGTGAGGACAGTGGACACGTAATATACCGGCTTTTGGAGTGGGAACTTGTGTCCGTCTACTTCTCGCTCGACAACGAGCACTGCGCTTACAACTTGGTGTGTTGCGGCTATGTATAATAGCATGGGTTCGCCAGTATTTGGCACGATCAGGACTGGATTGGTGGCCAAGAGGGCCTTTATTTCTTCCAGTCCTGCCGTGGCCGCATCCGTCCACTCGAAGTGTTCGATGTGTCGAAGAAGGCGATAAGGAGGTAGGGCCTTTTCTCCTAATCGAGAGATAAAGCGGCTTAAGGCAACCACACATCCAGTTAGTTTCTGGATCTGCTTGAGGTCCGTTGGGATAGCCAACTGTGACAGAGCTCGGATTTTTGCCGGATTTGCTTCAGTTCCTCTATTGGAAACGATGAAGCCGAGCAATTTCCCGGAGGGTACACCGAAGACACATTTCTCCGGGTTGAGCTTGATGTCGTATGTTCGGAGGTTGTCGAACGTGAGCCTCAAGTCATCTATTAAAGTTTCAACATGTCTTGTTTTAATAACCATGTCGTCTACGTAAGCCTCTACTGTTTTGCCGATTTGTTTTTCCAGGCATGTCTGAATCATGCGTTGATAGGTTGCACCAGCATTTTTTGAGCCCGAAAGGCATGGTATTGAAATAAAAGGGGCCGTATGGTGTAATGAAGGCCGTTGCGGCTTGGTCAGACTCTACCATCTTGATCTGATGGTATTCGGAGTATGCATCGAGGAAACACAATGAGTCGTGTCCTGCGGTGGCGTCAATGATTTTATCAATGTGGGGGAGGGAAGGGATCCTTGGAGCAAGGCTTATTGAGGTCCTTTAAATCGACACATAGGCGCAAGGATTTGTCCTTCTTTGGTACCATTACCAGGTTTGCTAGCCAATCTGGATGTTTTATGTCTCTGATGAATCCGGCCTCGAGTAGCTTGGGTAGATCTTCTCCCATGGCTTGCCGCTTGGGCTCTGAGAAGCGCCTAAGAGTCTGCTTGACTGGCTTGTATCCTTTCAGAATATTGAGGATGTGTTCGGCCAGCCTACATGGGATGCCCGGCATGTCTAAAGGATGCCAGGCGAAAATATCCCGATTCTCCCGCAGGAAATCTCGCAGTGCGGCGTCTATTGTGGGGTTCAACCGTGACCCAATGGAAGCTATCTTTGTAGGGTCCGTTGGGTGGACCTGGAATTTGACTATCTCGTCCGCGGGCTTGAAGGAGGTGGACTTGGGTTGCTTGTCGAGTATCATGTCGTCTCTGTCCACTGTGGCTCACAGCGTTGTCAGTTCTTCGGCCGTGAGGGCTTCTGATAATGCCTCCAAGGCTAGTGCGGCAGTTTTAGTTTCAGCGCGGAGTGCGACGTCCAGATCACTAGCTAGAGTGATTATTCCATTGGTCCCGGGCATTTTGAGCTTCATGTACCCATAATGGGGTATAGCTTGGAAGCTCGTGAATGCGTCCCGCCCTTAGAGGGCGTGGTATCCGCTGCTGAACGGGGCCACTTGGAATGTAATTTCTTCGGACATGTAATTCTCCGGCGTGCCGAATACCACATCCAGTGTGATTTTTCCTCCACATCGCGCCTCCCGACTAGGGATGATTCCCCTGAAGGTTGTGCTACTTCGCTCAATGCGGTTCTTGTCAATTTCCATCTTGTTGAGGGTTTCCTCGTAGATGAGGTTTAGTCCGCTTCTGCCGTCCATGAGCACTTTAGTGAGCCGGAAGCCGTCCACAATTGGACTAAGGACCAAAGCGGCCGGTGCCCAGACTGTTTGGAATTGAGGTTCGTCACTGGCATTATAAGTTATAGCCGTGTTGTTCCATGGATTTATTGTTGCCATGTGGCAAACTTCAGCGAGACTGCATTGAGCTCGCTTGCGCCTATTATTTGAGGCGAAAGTCTCGAAGACTATTAATACTGTATTGTTATTTCCGGCGGGATGTTGTTCTACTGTATGGTTTATGTGGAGATCCTCGCCGCTCTTCACTACCTGCCGGAGTATCCAACATGCTCTAAGGCTATGAGTTGGCGTGGCGTCCGGTGTGTTGTGAAGTTTGCAAGGCCCATTGAGCCATTCCTCCAATACAGTTCCACGCCTTGTATCGGGCTTTGGTTTTTTGGTAATTGAATTGGGTGACTTATGAGAGTTTGCCCTTTTAGTTCGGACGAAGGGTTTAGAGAGAGCCGGATTGTCCCAGAAGTTTGATTGGGTTTTCCAAGCGCTTTCCATTGCGCAGTATTTCTGCACTATGGCCGCTAAGTCAGCGAAGTGTACTATGTCACGGCGACTTATCGCGTTGAGGATCCCTTTGTCCGTGCAATTTTTGCAAAAGAGGGAGATTGTGTCTTCCTCACGACAGTCCTTGACCCTGTTTATCACAAGGAGGAATATGGCCCAGTAATGATGTACTGTCTCTTGGGGCTCTTGTCTGATATGCGAAAGATTGAATAAATCTGGGTGGGTGGGTGGATTTGAATTCGAATCCTGACCCAATCCAAGACCCAGGGGCCAAGAAGCTTCCGAGTTTAACAACTCGGGCTCCGGGATGTTGCCCAATTTCTTCGGCCAGCCGCCCGACTCTTAATTCGGGGTTTGGGTCATGTCCTCCCGCGAGTGAGTGTCCGGCTCAGAGAGCTCGGAAATCCGGACACAGTTCGCCCTCAAAATAGAGGGAGAATTCGTATGATGCTCTTCCACTACTGCTATCTCATGGGTGATCGGCGGAGAGTAAATCTCCCTTTGGTCGGGTTTAAGCCCAATTCAGTCATAGTCCGTAATGACGCCCAGGGCAGCAATGCGATGCAAGAGCTCATTAAGGGAGGAGAGCTCCATCGGTTCCATCTGTTCGGCGAATTCCGAATCATGTGGAGGCTGTTTTTGATGACCTGAGAAGTCATCGTCGGTGCGACAGCCGATCGGTCGGTCATGACAAAGCCGCCCAACCGGAGAGTTTGGCCTAGGGCCAGGGCTCCCCCAGCGGTGATGTTGTCCTTGACAACGAGACGAGCCATCAAGCCTTATTGCGACAACACAGTGGAACTCTCAATGAAAGCACCAATGTCAGTGTCAAAACCGGCGGATCTCGGGTAGTGGGTCCCGAACTATGCGTCTAAGGCTAATGGTAACAGGAGACTGGGGACACAATGTTTTACCCAGGTTCAGGCCCTCTCAATGGAGGTAATACCCTACTTCCTGCTTGATTGATCTTGATGATATGAGTATTACAAGAGTTGATCTACCATGAGATCATAGAGGCTAAACCCTAGAAGCTAGCCTATGGTATGATTGTTGTTGTCCTACGGACTAAACCCTCCGGTTTATATAGACACCGGAGGGGGATAGGGTTACACATAGTCGGTTACAGAGAAGGAGATCTACATCTGAATCGTCAAGCTTGCCTTCCACTCAAAGGAGAGTCCCATCGGGACACGGGACAAAGTCTTCAATCTTGTATCTTCATAGTCCAACAGTCCGGCCAAAGTACATAGTTCGGCTATCCGGATACCCCCTTATCCAAGACTCCCTCAATCGACGCCTTGGGTAGGTTCATGTGCCAGGAGCGCAGGCCGTCCTTGAGGACCATGGGGAACCGGTTCGCCATGACATTGTCGTCGCCGTTCGCTACCTTGATGCTCAGTGCGTAGAGCTTGAGGAACTTTCTAGGGTTGGGGATGCCATCGTAGCGCGAGGGCAGCTTTGGCTTGAACTTCGCGGACCACACCACCTGACGCAGCCCGTGGGTGAAGGCACGGTAGCCCACGCCGCTCAAGGGAACGCCCCCAGCAAGAGCGGCATGATTCTGGCGCCCAACCACCGCGACATCCTGGACCACCTAGTGGCGCTGGCACTGCTGCTCAAGGAGCACACGTGCATTTGGCGGCACACGTTAGATGATCTGGTAGCTGGCCTCATCTAGGAGTAGGGGCGATGATCTGTGGGATGGGTCATGCGCCCGTGCATCTCGCCGGGGCATGGCGAGCTCGTCGCGCAGAGGATGCGATGGGGGAGCGCCTGCGCCACATCCCTAGCATGGGATGGAGAAGTGCTGAGCTAGTGGGAAAGCGTCGGAGCATCCCCGGCGGTTTTGACGAGGTTGGTGATGCACCCTAGCCAGGCGTCATAGCCAGTGTTAGTTGTACGGTAGTGGAGTAGCTCTCGCGCCATGAGTAGCGCGGCCTGCGCGTTCGGCGGCCAACGGCGAGAATGGGAGGAAGACACCATGGCGGTATGATGACCCACAAGTGTAGGGGATCTATCGTAGTCCTTTTGATAAGTAAGAGTGTCGAACCCAACGAGGAGCAGAAGGAAATGGCAAGCGGTTTTCAGTAAGGTATCCTCTACAAGCACTGAAATTATCGGTAATAGATAGTTTTGTGATAAGGTAATTGGTAACGGGTAACAAGTAATGAAAGTAAATAAAGTGCAGCAAGGTGGCCCAATCCTTTTTGTAGCAAAGGACAAGCCTGGACAAATTCTTATATGAAGGAAAATGCTCCCGAGGACACATGGGAATTATTGTCAAGCTAGTTTTCATCACACTCATATGATTCATGTTCGTTACTTTGATAATATGATATGTGGGTGGACCGGTGCTTGTGTACTGCCCTTTCTTGGACAAGCATCCCACTTATGATTAACCCCTATTGCAAGAATCCACAACTACAAAATAAGTATTGAGGTAAACCTAACCTTAGCATGAAACATATGGATCCAAATCAGCCCCTTATGAAGCAACTCATAAACTAGGTGTCGGTGTCAAAACCGGCGGATCTCGGGTAGGGGGTCCTGAACTGTGCGTCTAGGCAGATGGTAACAGGAGACAAGGGACACGATGTTTTTACCCAGGTTCGGGCCCTCTCGATGTAGGTAAAACCCTACTCCTGCTTGATTAATATTGATGATATGGGTAGTACAAGAGTAGATCTACCACGAGATCGGAGTGGCTAAACCCTAGAAGCTAGCCTATGGTATGATTGTTGTTCGTCCTATGGACTAAAACTCTCCGGTTTATATAGACACCGGAGAGGGCTAGGGTTACACAGAGTCGGTTACAATGGGAGGAGATCTTCATATCGTATCGCCAAGCTTGCCTTCCACGCCAAGGAAAGTCCCATCCGGACACAGGACGGAGTCTTCAATCTTGTATCTTCATAGTCCAGGAGTCCGGCCAAAGGTCTTAGTCTGGCCATCCGGACACCCCCTAATCCAGGACTCCCTCAGTAGCCCCCGAACCAGGCTTCAATGACGACGAGTCCGGCGCGCAAGTTGTCTTCGGTATTGCAAGGCGGGTTCTCCTTCAAATTCCCTGTATCCGTCGAATAGTGTCCAGCTTCTAGTGCGTGCTGTCCTCCTTGGCTTCTGTGCCCCATAATGACCATCTTCCACGCATGAAACGAATGCGAAAAGCCAGGGGATTTTCTTTTCACTTACCCCCCAGTTGCATTAATGAGCCGCCCATAAAAGAGACGGGGATTTAGATCCAATTCGCACCATCTTCCCTCCGTGAGTCTTCATCAGAGCGCCTCTGACAGAGATCCATTCCATCATGGCCAGTCGGTGCCGCTCCTCCTCTCGCCCATCCAGCCCTCGGCCCGGAGATTGGGGGCGGTGTTCCGTCCCGCATAGTGAGTTAGTAGTGCTTCAGTCCAAGGGGCTTCTCCCCCTAGCATATATGGTCCCAGTTCGAGCCGGGATTGCTGCCTATAGCGGCGGAGAGCAGGCGGAGGGCGTCCCCAATCCCTCTCAAGGAGAGCGGGTATGCTTAGTCCCTTATTTGATGAGAGGACTAGGATTTCCAATTCATCCGTTTCTCTGAGGGTTGCTGGAGTTCTACGGCCTCCAGCTACACAACCTCACGCCCGCCTCCATTTTGCACATCGCGGGCTTTGTGGCCCTCTGCGAGCTGTTCTTGGGTGTTGAGGCCCATTTCACGTTGTGGAAGAGGTTGTTTTGCCTTGTGCCCCGTTCTCAGGAGGGGTCTATTTATCAGGTGGGTGGAGCCAAACTATGGCGCATCGCCGGGACCGGATATCTATCTGGTACCCCAAAGAGGGCATCCAAAGACTGGCCTTCGGAGTGGTTTTATATAGATAACGTCCCCCTGCCGGACCCTGTACGGATCGGCCTCCCCGAGGTCAATAATGCCCTGTTGAAGAAGCGCTTGAGTTGGCGCCCGCGGAACCCTCAGAGGGAAGCTGACAGGGGCGTCCTATACCTGATGAGCCGGATAAGGTTGTTGGCTCATTCCGGACTGACCATGATCAAGGTTATGGCCATATGCATTACGCGAGGGGTGCAGCCGCTTCAATACAGAGGCCACCCCATGTGGGATTTCAACGGGGAGGATGACGCTACCCGGTGCGGTCGCAAGGGGCCAGATTCGGCCGCCACTTTAACGAGAATCTTATCCGCTTTGTACAAGGGAGAAGAAGAAGAATTCCTCCGTGTCAACCCAGAAGGCGGATTCTCCATGTACAATCCACCTAGTTGGGTGAGCGGACACTTTCACTTGCCTATCCTCTTTTGAAATTCCCGTAGTTGAGTACTTAGTCTAGTAATTTTTAAACGCAGGAGCTACGCCAGGCTGTGAAGGAAATAAACAGCCCTGCTCCACAACCCGAGGACCCGGAACGTTCCCTCGATCCAGACTCCCAAGAAGATCCGGACTTATGTGTGGAGTTAATTGATGGAGTATTTCATCAATTGAGCAAGGATAACTCCTTAGTGGCCATCACGGCCGACTATCTCGGACTACTTCCAGCCTGAAAGGTAATTAAGACCGAAGTCCCAGTATTCTCATGCTTTATCTTGCATGCCGTAAACTAATAGCGTTTCGCAGGGTAAATCCTTGAGGCGGAAGGCCGAGCCCACGGTGGGTAGCCAACAAGGGCCGCTGAAGCCAGGCGGGCAAAAAAGAAGTGCGGACCAGATCGAGACTCCGGCGCAACGGTACGGCATGCGAATTTAACGCCTAGTGTTTATGCCCTTGAGTCTTACTAATGCTCATGATTTTCTTAGAAAGAAGAGAGCCCGCCGGACTATGTCCGCCAGCCAAGGTTCAAGGTCGGGTCCGGAATCAGAGACGGACACGGGGCGTGCCTCGGGCGCTCCTCCGACAGAGGACGCCGACGGCCTATCTGCCACCAATTCAGAGGTGGATTGCGCCCTGAACCACAGGCATCGTCGGACTGTTCTTCGTGACACGTGTTTTTCCCCAGAGGCGTTGGACGCCTTTAATACAGGAGATGCGTATCTCCTGCTGCTCAAAATGGTCTAGCCAGAGCCACGGAGCAGTATGTGAAAGACATACAGGTGAGTAGAATTGAAGGTTATATATGTCAGTAGCCCCCGAGACTTGAAACAGTGAAGATAACTGTTTGAAGGATCATGTGTTATGCAGTGTCTTACAAAGAAGAATACGCAACTGTCCCAGGAGGTTGAAGAGTGCAAGGCCGAGCTCGAGGCTGCACTGGCCACTTCAGAAAATGCCAAGGGAACGCCCGCAGGTAATATATGCTTCGAAAGATAATTCCGTTTTGAAATGTGGCAGGTGTGCAACCCCTGACGATAATAGTGCAGATGGAGCCGGAGTAAATCCGGACAAGCAACAATTCCTACGCCAACTAAAGGCTGTCGAGAGCGTGCTGACAAGGGTGAAGCAAGAGAAGAACAAACTTCAAGACGCCAATACCCAGCTGGGCGAGGAACTGAAAGATGTTCGTATTCAGCTGTCTTCTGCCGTGAGGGAGAATCGGCGACTTCGATGCGGCATTTTTAGTAAGTACTTGAACGAATCTTCGAAAAAAGAATTCGGCGAGGAAGTCGATTGACAGAGCTATGTCTGTAGGTCTGCTGACAGGTGGTCCTGCGGAGGAAATGCCCGGTTCAACGGGAGACCTTCTTCCTGAGCTGTTGCAACTACACGAACAAGTTCGGCACGCAATGCAAAGCGTCATCCAGGCTATGTGGCCATCCCTATCCGTGCCCAAAGGCCTTGAGGAGCTTACAAAGAAGCTGGAGGGAGTGCGGCAGCGCTTCCGATTGTGGAAGATATCGGTTTGCCGTCAAGGTGCCAGGGAGGCCTGGGCCATGGTGAAGACTCCGTACACGAAGGCTGACCCAAACCACATGGCCGAGGTCGGCCCTATAGGTCCGGACGGAAAGGAGATCCTAGTCAGCTTAGCATATGGCCAGGTGGAGCTGGCTGCAAAGTATTCCCAACAGGACTGTAAATTAGACCGCCTGTTGGATGGTATTGAAGAAGAATATGCCGAGTCGGATTAACTCTGTAATTTAAAATGACATAAAAAATGCCTTCTAGCCGGATTGTAGATCGTTTGTCATTGCGGACCTTTTCGCTTCGACCTCTGGACCCTATAGTCCAGAGTGTGTCCGAATACCCTCTCGATTATGTAAGAACCGGGGCATGCATGGAGACAAGGTGTAGGGGTCATAAGTGCTTTAGCAGACAAGTGCCCAACTAGTTATGTTATATTACATGGTTAGTAAGAAACATCTTCCAGGGAGAATAGTTCCGTTAGGGGTTCCTTTCCCTGGGAGGCATGCCCTAAAGTGCATGTCTGAACTGCCAGAAAGAGAAGAAAAGCATCTGGGGGCAAATGAATAAATACGAAAGATCATCTTTTAGTTCACCGACCGAATATTCCCTTAAGAACGCTAGCTTTCGGCTTCACCCAGTCTGAGGTACACATCCGGCTGACCCGGCAGTAACAATCGCAGAGGTGCTCCCTTTACCACCTAGCAGAATGAATGGGAACGTAGGGGTAAGCACAAGAGCCAGGTAACCCAGCTTGGCCAGAACTTAAGTCATATCGATGCATATAATGGTGTATAAAAGGTTCATGCAGAAGCGTCACACATGTTTTGGGCATGAGGCCCGTTTTATATAAACTTCTTGGTAAAGAAGCCCCCAGGTATTATGAGCGCGGGTAGCGCGTCGGGTATGTGCGAACAATGCACAGGCAAGCCCCTAAGGGCTTGGGAGAAGAAAAAGGGTAGGGAGAAGGATCAAAATCCCGGACAGCCAAATAAAAAAATAAAAATGAAAATAAAACAAAGGGACATAGGAAGGAAATGAACACGGAGTCCGGCGCTAGGCGTAGAATCTTCGTAGGCGTGCTGCGTTCCATGGGTTCGGCTCGAGTCGGTTATCCGATGCGTTTCACAGATGGTACGCTCCGTCGGTAAGTACTTGGTCGATTATGAAGGGGCTCTCCCATTCGGGCTTTAATTTATCCTTTTTCTTGTCCGGCAGGCGTAGAACTAGTTCACCAACGTTATAGGTTTTGGCCCGTACTTCTCTGCTTTGGTATCTTCGAGCCTGCTGTTGATAGAATGCGGAACGAGCTTTTGCCACGTCGCGCTCCTATTCGAATGCGTCCAAGCTGTCCTGCCGATCGAGCTCGGCTTCTCTTTCTTCGTACATGCGCACTCGAGGTGAGTCATGGATTATGTTGCATGGCAGTACTGCCTCTGCGCCGTATACCATAAAAAATGGTGTGAATCCGGTAGTGCGATTCGGCATGGTCCGCAGCCCCTAGATTATAGAGTCAAGCTCCTCTACCCAGTGCGTGTTAGATTCCTTGAGGGATCGCACTAGTCTGGGTTTGATGCCGCTCCTAATGAGACCGTTGGCCCGTTCGACTTGACCGTTAGTTTGAGGGTGATAGACTGAAGCGTAGTCGAGCTTGATGCCCATGTTTTTGCACCAAAGTTTGACTTCATCGGTCGTGAAGTTTGTGCCGTTGTTGGTTATGATGCTGTGGGGGACGCCATAATGGTGTATGACCCCGGATATGAAGTCTATCACTGGTCCGGATTCGGCCGTCTTTACAGGCTTGGCTTCTATCCATTTGGTGAATTTGTCCACCATGACCAGTAGATATGTTTGCTTGTGGGTTCCTCCTTTAAGGGGTCCGACCATGTCAAGCCCCCACACCGCAAAAGGCCAAGTAATGGGTATAGTTTGTAGGCGGCATGTGGCTTTGGTTGGCGAATAACTGGCAACCAACACATCGTTGCACTAAGTCCTGAGCGTCTGCCTGGGCCGTTGGCCAATAAAATTTGGTACGGAAGGCCTTGCTTACAAGGGCCCGGGCTGCGGCGTGGTGCCCGCCGAGTCCGGCATGAATTTCAGCCAAAAGGTCTCGCCCTTCCTTTTCGGAGATACACCTTTGAAGGACTCCGGTTGTGCTTTTATTATAAAGCTCTCCCTCATGGACTTTGTAGGCTTTAGATCGCCGCACTATGCAGCGGGCCTCGTTTTGGTCCTCGGGAAGTTCCTGCCTAGTTAGGTAGGCTAGGAATGGTTCTGTCCAAGGGGCAATGACTGCCATTATTGCATGGGTTGACGGCGTTGTTTCGTTGGCGGAGCCCCCAACTGTGTCAGAATGTTCGGTGAGGGGCAGTGTAGTTGTGTCCGGGCTATTGTTTCCGGATTCTCCTTCCCATGATACGGATGGCTTGAAAAGCCTTTCTAGGAAGATGTTGGGAGGGACGGCCTCGTGCTTGGCGCCAATGCGTGCCAACACGTCTGCTGCTTGGTTATTTTCCCAGGCTATGTGATGAAATTCAAGCCCCTCAAACAGAGCTGACATCCTTAAGATGCCATTGCGGTAAGCTGCCATTTTCGGATCCTTGGCATCGAAGTCTCCATTTATTTGGGATATTACGAGGTTTGAATCCCCGCGGACCTCTAGGCGCTGAATGCCCATGGAGACTGCCATCCAGAGGCCATGTAAAAGGGCCTCGTATTCGGCTGCATTGTTGGAATCCATGTACATTATCTGAAGTACGTATTGGACTGTATCTCCGGTTGGGGACGTCAGAACGATGCCAGCCCCCAGGCCAGCCAACATTTTGGAGCCGTCAAAGTGCATGATCCAGTTGGAGTATGCGCCGTACTGTTTAGGGAGTTCGGCTTCAGTCCATTCGGCGATGAAGTCGGCCAAAACCTGCGACTTAATAGCTCGCCTTGGATTGTAAGTTATGTCGAACGGGAGGAGCTCGATGGCCCATTTGACGATCCGGCCCATTGCATCGCGGTTGTTTATAATATCATTAAGGGGTACTTCGGATGCCACTGTTATTGAGCACTCTTGAAAGTAGTGTCGCAGCTTCCGGGATGCCATGAACACCGCGTACGCTATCTTTTGATAATGCGGGTACCGTGACTTGCATGGAGTTAGTACAGTGGACACCTAGTACATTGGTTTTTGGAGGGGGAACTTGTGTCTGTCCGCTTCTCGTTCGACGACGAGCACCGCGCTTACAACTTGATGGGTTGCCGCGATGTATAATAGCATTGGTTCGCCCGTGTTGGGCGCGGCCAGGACCGGATTTGTTGCCAGTATGGCTTTTATTTCTTAGAGTCCGGCCGTGGCGGCATCCGTCCACTCGAAGTGGTGGGTGCGCCGCAGGAGGCGATAGAGGGGTAATGCCTTTTCTCCTAAGCGGGAGATAAAGCGGCTTAGAGCCGCCACGCATCCTGTCAATTTTTGTATTTGTTTGAGGTCCTTTGGGGTATCCAATTGTGACAGAGCTCGGATCTTGGCTGGGTTTGCTTCAATTCCTCTACCGGATACGATGAAGCCCAAGAGATTTCCGGCTGGTACGCCGAAAATGCATTTTTCCGAGTTGAGCTTAATGTCATATGTTCGGAGATTGTCGAACGTGAGCCTCAAGTCGTCTACTAGAGTATCGACGTGTTTTGTTTTAACGACCACGTCATCTACGTATGCTTCAACTGTTTTGCCGATCTAGTTAGCCAGACATGTCTGAATCATGCGCTGATATGTTGCGCCGGCGTTTTTGAGCCCGAAGGGCATCGTGTTGAAGCAGAATGGGACGTATGGGGTGATGAATGCCGTTGCGGCTTGGTCTGACTCTGCCATCTTGATTTGATGGTATCCAGAGTATGCATCGAGGAAACACAATGAGTCGTGTCCTGCGGTGGCGTCGATGATTTTATCAATTCGGGGGAGTGGGAAAGGGTCCTTTGGATAGGCCTTATTTAGGTCTTTGAAATCGACACATAGGTGCCAAGATTTGTCCTTCTTTGGTACCATCACCAGGTTTGCTAGCCAGTCCGGATGTTTTATGTCTCTGATGAATCCGGCTTCCAGCAGTTTTGCTAGCTCCTCTCCCATGGCTTGTCTCTTGGGTTCGGAAAAACGCCGTAGAGTCTGCTTGACGGGTTTAAACGATTTTAGGATGTTCAGACTGTGCTTAGCCAGCCTGCGTGGGATTCCTGGCATATCTGAGGGGTGCCAGGCGAAAATGTCCCAATTTTCTCGCAGGAAGTCTCTGAGTGCGGCGTCTACTTCGGGTTTTAGTTGTGCCCCGATGGAGGCCATTTTTGTAGGGTCCGTTGGATGGACTTGGAATTTGACTATTTCGTCCGCTGGTTTGAAAGAGGTGGACTTGGATCTCTTGTCTAGTATCACATCGTCCCTGTTCACCGTAGAGCACAACGCAGTTAGTTCCTCGGCCGCTAGGGCCTCGGATAATGCCTCCAGGGCCAGTGCGGCTGTCTTGTTTTCAGCACGGAGCGCTATGTCCGGATCACTTGTGAGAGTGACGATTCCGTTGGGTCCAGGCATTTTGAGCTTCATGTACCCGTAATGGGGTATGGCTTGGAAAATTGTAAATGCTTCTCGCCCTAGCAGAGCGTGGTATCCGCTGCTGAACGGGGCCACTTGAAACGTGACCTCCTCGGATCTGTAATTATCCGGCGTGCCGAACACCACATCCAGTGTGATTTTTCCTGAACAGCACGCTTCCCGGCTTGGAATTATTCCTCTAAAAGTTGTGTTGCTTCGCTCAATGTGGCTCCAGTCAATTTCCATTTTTCGCATGGTTTCCTCGTAGATGAGGTTAAGTCCGCTGCCGCCGTCCATGAGTACCTTTGTAAGTCGGAAGCCGTCCACTATCGGACTGAGGACCAATGCGGCTGGTGCTTGGGCTGTCCGAAATTTAGGTTCGTCACTAGCATTAAAGGTAATAGCCGTTTCACTCCATGGGTTTATTGTTGCTACTTGGTAGACCTCGGCAAGGTTGCGGAGCGTTCATTTCCTTGCATTGTTTGATGTGAAGGTCTCAAAGACTGTCGACACCGTACTGGGGAGGTATTCTTCGGGTGTTGGAGTTAGAAGCTCCTCGCCACTTCGGGCCACCTGCCGGAGTATCCAACATGCTCTAAGGTTGTGCGTTGGTGTGGCTTCCCCTGAATTATGAATTTTACAGGGTCCATTGAGCCATCCTTCCAGTACGGTCCCGTACCCTGTAGAGGGTTTTTGTTTTTTGATGTTTGGCTCAGATGCCTGGCGATAATGCGCCCTTTTGTTTCCGACTTGTGTTGTATTCGGGGCCGGATTGTACTTTCGTACGCTTTTCCAAACGCTTTCAGTCGCACAGTACTTTCGTACTATGGATGTCAAGTCGGCGAATCGTGTAATTTCGCGGCGACTTATGGCGTTGAGGATTCCGATGTCCGTGTAGTTGTTACAGAAGAGTGAAATTGCTTCTTTCTCGCGGCAGTCCTTTATCATGTTCATAACCAGGAGGAATCTGGCCCAGTAGTGGTGTACTATTTCCCCGGGCTCTTGCCGTATTTGGGATAAATCCCGCATAGTTGGGTGGGCGGGTGGATCTAAATCCGGAACCTTGCTCGATGTAAGATTCAGGGGCCAAACAGTTTCCGAATTCGGAAGCTTGCTTTCCTGGACATTATTCAACGAATCAGGCCTCCTGCCTGACTTTAGGTTCAGGGTTTGGGCGACATCCTCCCCTATGCGGGTGTCCAGCTTGGAGGGATCGGGAATCCAGACACATCTGGTCCTTAGGGCAGGCGAAGACTCGCCGCATTGTTCTTCCACCACTTCGACGTGATGGGTGACCTGGGGAGAGTCGATCTCTCTCTGATTGGGTTTAAGCCCAATCTCGCTGTAATCTGTAGCGACTCCCAGGGCCGCAATGCGATCCAAGAGCTCGTTCAGGAAGAGGAGCACCATCGGATCTAACTGCTCGGCAAGCTCCAAGCTGATGTGAAGATTGCTTTCGATGGCCCGAGAGGTCATCGTCGGCGCGGCGGCCGGACATGCGGTCATCAAAAACCTGCCTAGCCGGAGAGTTTGGCCGACAGCCAAAGCTCCTTTAGCAACGGAGCCGTCTTTAAAGACGGGATGCGGCATCCTTCCTGATGGTGATGACACAGCGGAACTCTCAATGAAAGCACCAATGTCGGTGTCAAAACCGGTGGATCTCGGGTAGGGGGTCCCGAACTGTGCGTCTAGGCGGATGGTAACATGAGACAAGGGACATGATGTTTTTACCCAGGTTCGGGCCCTCTCAATGGAGGTAAAACCCTACTCCTGCTTGATTAATATTGATGATATGGGTAGTACAAGAGTAGATCTACCACGAGATCGGAGTAGCTAAACCCTAGAAGCTAGCCTATGGTATGATTGTTGTTCGTCCTATGGACTAAAACTCTCCGGTTTATAAAGACACCGGAGAGGGCTAGGGTTACACAGAGTCGGTTACAATGGGAGGAGATCTTCATATCGTATCTCCAAGCTTGCCTTCCACGCCAAGGAAAGTCCCATCCGGACACAGGACGGAGTCTTCAATCTTGTATCTTCATAGTCCGGGAGTCCGGCCAAAGGTCTTAGTCCGTCCATCCGGACACCCCCTAATCCAGGACTCCCTCACTGGGGTTTAAGCTTCTGTCACTCTAGCAACCCATCATCTACTTATTACTTTCCAATGCCTTCCTCTAGGCCCAAACAATGGTGAAGTGTCATGTAGTCGATGTTCACATAACACCACTAGAGGAGAGACAACATACATATCATCAAAATATCGAACGAATATCAAATTCACATGACTACTTATAGCAAGACTTCTCCCATGTCCTCGGGAACAAGCGTAACTACTCACAAATCATATTCATGTTCATAATCAGAGGGGTATTAATATGCATAAAGGACCTGAACATATGATCTTCCACCGAATAAACCAACTAGCATCAACTACAAGGAGTAATCAACACTACTAGCAACCCGGCCGCAGGTACCAATCTGAGGTTTTGGGACAAAGATCGGATAGAAGAGATAAACTAGGGTTTGAGATGAGATGGTGCTGGTGAATATGTTGATGGAGATTGACCCTCTCCCACTGAGAGGATCGTTGGTGATGACGATGGTGATGATTTCCCCCTCTCGGAGGGATGTTTCCCTGGCAGAACAGCTCCGCCGGAGCCCTAGATTGGTTTCGCCAAGGTTCCGCCTCGTGCCGCTGGTGTTTCGTCCCGAGAGCTTGCTTATGAGTTTTCCAGGGTAAAAGACTTTGTATAGCAGAACATGGCCACCGGAGGACTGCCAGGGGGCCTGAGGGAGTCGTGGATAAGGTGGTATTCGGACATCCGGACTATATACTTTGGCCGGACTGTTGGACTATGAAGATACAAGATTGAAGACTTCGTCCCGTGTCCGGATGGGACTCTCCTTTGCATGGAAGGCAAGCTTGGCGATCCGAATGATAGATCTCGTTCTCTGTAACCGACTCTGTGTAACCCTATCCCCCTCCAATGTCTATATAAACCAGAGGGTTTTAGTCCGTAGGACAACACAATTAGAATCATATGCTAGCTCCTAGGGTTTAGCCTCTACGATCTCGTGGTACATCAACTCTTGTAATACTCATATCATCAAGATCAATCAAGCAGGAAGTAGGGTATTACCTCCATCGAGAGGGCCCGAACCTGGGTAAACATAGTGTCCCCAGTCTCCTGTTACCATTAGCCTTAGACGCACAGTTCAGGACCCCCTACCCGAGATCCACCGCTTTTGACATCGACATTGGTGCTTTCATTGAGAGTTCCTCTGTGTCGTCGATGTAAGGCTTGATGGCTTATCCAACCTTCAACAACACCATTCGTAGTGAGGCTTTCCTCCCCGGACAGATCTTCGTGTTCGGTGGCTTTGCATTGCGGGCCAACTTGCTTGGCCATCTGGAGCAGATCGACAGCTACGCCCCTGACCATCAGGTCAGGTTCGGGAACCTAAACTACACTGCCGACATCCATGGAGAATTGATCTTCGACGGATTCGAGCCCATGTCAGGAGCGCCGAACGATCGCCACGCGCATGACTTAGATCTTCCATTGGACAGTATTCGGGATATCGCTCCTGCTACAGCTCCGGACTTTGATCCAGAGCATATCATGCCATCCAAGGATGGGTGGATGGACCCCACCACGGAGGCTGCACACATATCAACGTTGGAGCCAAACATGGACTCCGCTCCTTAGGAAATCTGTGTCTCCGGACCCCCGGACTTGTCTTCGGTCCTGGATTCCGGGCCGCGTGCATCCATGCCCATCGAATCTGATTGGGACCCAATCATGGAGTTCACTGCCGCGGATATCTTTCAGCACTCGCCCTTCGGAGACGTGCTAAATTCATTGAGGTCTCTCTCTCTATCAGGAGATTCCTAGACGAACTATGTCCGTCTTGAGTGGGAAGCAGGCGACGAAGAAATTCGTTACCCACCCACCACCCACTTAATAGCCACTATCGATGATTTGACCGACGTGCTTAACTTCGACTCTGAAGACATCGACGGTATAGACGATGATGCGGGATAAGAACAAGAACCACCACCCACAGGGCGCTGGACAACCACCTCTTCATATGACATATATATGGTGGACACCCCCAAAGAAACCAATGGTGAAGAGGCAACAGAAGACAACCCCTCAGGGAGGAAATCAAAGCATGGGCGTCATCGGTGCCACTCTAAGCCCCGCCATAGCAATATCGGCACAGGAGATGAAAACGATCTGGATACTACCGCAGATGAATACAACCCTGATCAGCTTGCCTTTGAACGGGCCAAACAGGAGCACGGGCATGCTAGCCCAGGCAAACAGGCGACGAGCGGAGATTTGAAGGATGAAAACTATATGCCGCTCTCCGAAGACAAGGTGAGCCTAGGCAACAACGAATTGGGCATGCCTAAAGGATCCCATGGAGCAGGAGTGCTTCAAGCGCCTGCTCATAGCCACTGCAAGAATACCGAAGAAGCAAAAGCAGCTACAAGATAGATGGACTAAGGTCCGGCAGCTAAGGAACACGGACTCGAGTGCCGAACAAAATGCTACCCAAAGCGCAGGCTGCTACCTCAATTTGAGGAGGAGGCACTAAAAGCCAAACGCCATCCTACACCCCGCCGCCAACACACTACGGCCAGGGGCTACTCACAAGACCAGCAACACATGCTAAACAACAACATAGCAGGCGCCACGGGCACATCAGCAGCCAGGAACAGCGTCTGCAAAACTCGGCGCAACAAATATAAGCGCCCCAAGACGAAGGAAAATGCCCAGGACACGACAGTCAATACAAGAGCCCGTAGCCCTCAGCCCGTTCAGCGGGAGAAGACTCCTCAAAATAATAATTCGGGCCCATCCATCCTGAGCCGCATACTCGACCGCCCATGTCAAATTCATGGTACCCCAGGAACGGCAGCCAATCATACCAATAAAGAATGATGGGTCTTTAAACAGGTCGGCAGGTCGGCGCCGGAAATGATAAGAGGGGGTCTCAAAGCAAGAAGCCCAGATCATCAAACAACACAGGGCAAAAGAAATTTCTTCCGCCAACCAAAACCATGAACACGACAAGCACCACCCACATCGGAGCGGACGTGCACTCTTCGGGACGACAACTCAACAAAGCAAGTTGCCCCGTCGTATAAAAATACAACCGATCATCTTCGATCGACTAGACTGTCTGGCCAATATCATCCAGAGGTATTACCCTATTGGCGGTGACAACAGTCCAAACTGGCTGCACCAGGACATGGTGCGCCGGATAGGGATCGATCACTCGAGGATCAGACCCACTAAAAAACTCATTTCAAAGTGTCATAACCAGGCGCAAAGGTCATTTAGGCCCCGCCACTCTGGAGATGGTCTTCGGATCACCAAAAAGTCGCCATACCGAAGAATCAACCTTCGACATTACACCTCTAGGCAGTAGCTATTCAAGAACTGCCAGGAGAAACTATAGTCACATTACAGTTTCTCCTGGCAGTGTGTGATAACTGTGACTACAATGCCCACGGCAATCTTAAAACACCAGACCCACGTAATGTAGTCACAGTTACGGGAAAGACCGAGCTTCACCTCGGTGCCGAAGAGTATTCGGCCACTTTAGCAAAAGAAGCAGCGAGTCGCGGCCTTTTCAATCGAACCTTGATTCGACAGCCAAACTCCCGGACACCGATGCAGGAGTCTGAACTGCTTCACGATACCTCAGCCTGATCAGGGCTCAAATAGACCCTCCGACATAAGTTGGGCGGGCCACATTCCACGGCACAGCCGCTACATGGCACGCACATGCCTTTAGCATTTTTTGTAGGTTTGCCTTTGCGCATAACTGGACCGGCGACATGGAATCAGCTCGGACGCACAAAGGGGGAATCTTCACCCCACCCAAATGCAATTTGGATGCTACTTCGGATCTGTGCACAGCTCCCTACCGCCCGATCCCAACAGGTTCTGTCGTCATGCCTCTCTTTTATAACGTGCACCGTACTCATACGCATAGCCGTATTACTTGAATACAACATGTAGAGTCATTTGACGCTTATCTGCTATCATTTCTCACCGATATTTTGTCATAACGGCATCCGAACATCGTATTATGCCTAAAAACGCAAGGGGCTTCATTGCGCCCGCACTATGGCAACAAAGTCCGACCATCTTCTCGGTCGTTCGGCACCCCGAACTTATAGCATTATATGCATCAGCTCCGAATCATGTCTTGGGTCATTAGTTGGGTTTGCCCGGCTCCCATGTTTTGGTACCTTATGTTCCGCAATATCGGCTAAGGTAGCATTGGGAGAACTACTGCCGATTGTGTCCCGGTTCTTCGGGACGAGGACCTCGGTAGAGAAAGCCGAAAACTGACTGCCGTGATAAGGCGAGAGCTGGTCAGCTGTTCGAGAGGTTGTAAAATCTTTAAGGATTTATTCCGCATAATGCCATAATAAAATGCAGAGTGCGAAGGATCGGTCTACCGATCAGGCGCTATTAGAGCCCCTCGTGCGGTCTTCCGAACACCAGGGGCTGCGCCTCCCATACTCGAATTCCTATGGCTAAGTCAGAGTAATAAAGCCCTATAGTCCGATTGCCTGGTTCGCTGTGCTGAACACCTCCTTTATGGACCCAAGAATGGGGTAAAGAGTGTTCAGGTGTATCCCGATCACCCCCGTAGTTCCTACGTGGGGGCAGAAGCCGACGACTGGCCAACTCTCAAGACTAACATATAAAACGGTCACGCAGAAATAAAATTTACACATAACAGGCAAATACACAAAAGTGACTTTGTTCCGCCTTACAAAGGACAACATGACTGCCTTTAGGGAAAATAATTTCTTTCGCACATTGCTCTGCCACAAGGCGGGTCCCTTTCAGGACACCATCATAATATAATTCGGGCTTGTGGTGCTCCTTCCCCTTCGGCGGCCCCTCGGTCATCAGCTTCTCAGCATCCAGCTTCCCCCAGTGCACTTTCGCATGGGCAAATGCCATTCGTGCACCTTCTATACCAACCGACCGCTTAATGATGTCCAGCCGAGGGCAGGCACTCACAATTCGCTTCACGAGCCCAAAGAAACTGCTCGGAATGGCCTCGGCGGGCCATAGCCGGATAAACAAATCCTTCATGGCTAGTTCGGCCGCCTGGTGCAGTTCGATCAGCTGCTTCAGCTGTTCGACAAACGGCACCGGATAATTCGGCGACAAATACTGCGACTAGAAGAGCTTCTGCGCGGTTTCCTTCTCCTCAGCTCGGTAGAATTGGGCAGCATCAGATATGCTGCGTGGCAGATCTGCAAACACCCCTGGAGAAATCAGGATTCAATGGGTCACCCTGAATCTTCCCTGCTATCCCATAAAAATTGCTTTGAATAAGAAAAATCCTTACCAGCCGCAATCTTCTGCGCCTCCTGAATATCCTTCAGAGCAGCCTGGGCTTCCTCCTGAGCATCATTTGCGGCTTGGAGAGCTTGGGCGAGTTCGGATTCTTTCACTGATAGAATCTGCTCCAAAGTCTCGCTTTTCTTCACGGCCTCCTGAAGCTCTTGTTCAGCTTCAACGACCTTGGCCTCGTGCTTCTCGCGGAGAGCCTGCTCCGTGGCTGCCTTCTTTTCATCCAGGGCAACAGCCTTCATGAGCGCCTCAATTTCGGCATTTGCCCCTAGAGTGCGCGATATAAATGCTGTAATTAGACACAACTACTTACTTGTGCTAAAACTTATTAAAAGTTTCAACAGACCTTGGTTATCCTCCAGCCGCTTCTTCACTCAGCCGAGTTCCTCTTCGGCCCGCCCCAGACTCTGCTTAAGTCCGGACACTTCTGCAGTATGAGAGGAGGCAGTTGCTGCAGACGCCTGATTCATAAAGAAAGAGATATATGTCATTAGCTGAGTCTCCTGTGGACGGAAATTTGATCCCCTGTCTAGTTCCTGTCCTCACCGAACAGTGTATCAGGGGCTACTATCTATACTATGACATTCTTCCAGAAACTCCTAAAACATACCTCCAAGCCTTTTATAAGGCTAATGCAGGATTCATTTAGTCTGCTCTCAGCGGCCTGAATCTTTTCTATCACCGCGCCCATAAGGGCGTGATGTTCATTGACGATGGAAGCGCTCTCCAGCGTTGTCGATAAGCCGCCTAGCACCTTTGGTTGGACAGAGGTCGCAGGTGAAGCAGGATCGCCCCCTCTAGTCAAGATGGGCCGCCTACCTGATCCCGGAGCCTCAAGGGTCTCCGGGACTGTGTCCGGCAGTGGGCCGAATCCAATATCGCCCCCGCCGCTGATGTCCATGGGAACCACCGCTCCCGCGTGTCCGGCCCCCGAGGTACGCCCCCTGGTCCAGGTCCTTTTGGGACGACACCTCGGTGTCACAACCAGGCTGTGGAGAAGGGACCCTTGGAGGCGTCTCGCTCTGCAAGGCATCGGAACTCAACGAATCCTCCGATGAGGACTGTTTGACAGGAGATCTTGCCGGACTGTAAAAAGTACGGTGCAAATCAAAATATTACACTTTAGTAATTCCAGATGCATGGACATGTTCGGATTTCATGCACTTACGAGTTTACTAGGGGCTAGGCCCTGGGATACTACTCCGGGCTGCTGTCAGTAGCCGTGGTGGACGCCTCGGGGATGAGTGTTCTTCCCCTCTTAGGCGAATCTGCCTCTAAGGATGAGGAGGCTGTCCTTTTCTTCCTTCCCCCCTGTAGGGGACTCGTCCTCTTCTTCATCCTCATCCTCTTCCTCCTCCTCGTCCTCTTTGGAGGAGGGATGGTCACTGGAGTCTTCGGACTTCATGTCCGAGGCACCGCGACGATGGAGGCCGCTCCTGGTCTCCTTGGCCTTTTTGTTGGCCTCTTTCTTCGGTGCCTCGTAAGGCGCTGGGACCAGCATCTTCGTCAGAAGTGGTCCTGCCAGTTCTTCCGGTAGCGGGGCCGGACAATGAATCTGCCCCGCCTTCTTCGTCCATCCCTGAGGTAATCATGGAAAATCACGTTAAAAAACATATTCCTCGGGACATACCAATAAAACATGCGGATGGCCAAGACATAATGATGACTTACCGGACTTGCGGGGTGGGACAGTTGGTACCCGCGGTCCGCTACGGAGTCCGGCCATGGTTTGCCGGACTTAAAAAGCACCTTCCAGATGTCCTTGTGCGAGGAGCCAAAAAGCTTCTGCGTGATCTGGTGCTCGGCCGGTCATACTCCCACAAATTACAGCTTCTGTGCTGACAAGGAAGGACCAGGCGGACCAGCATCACCTGGACTACGTCAACAAGCTTGATGGCCCTGTCTTCCATACTTATACGCGCGCTTGGATTACCGACAGTTCGTCGGACGACGACCAGTTCACGCCCTTCTTGGGCCAGGACGTAAGCCGCAAAGTGGCTCCAGATCGAAACTCAGGAGCAGCGACCCATTTTTTTTCCATGGCGCTCAGTGATGTAGAACCACTGCTGCTGCCACTCCTTGACTAAATCATTGAAAGTACCCGTCGGCCATGTAACCTTGGGCATTCTGCTCACCATGGCGCCTCCGCACTCGGCGTGTTTGTTGTTCACCACCTTGGGCTTCACATTGAAGATCTTCAGCCGTAGTCCAAAGTGCGGCGAGATGCGGAGAAAGGCCTCGCACATGATGATAAACTCGAGATGTTGAGGAAGGAATTGGGGGATAGATCGTGAAAATCAATCCCGTAGTAATACATGATGCCGCGAAAAAAAGGGTGAAGGGGAAACCCAAGCCCGCGGACCAAATGGGGGAGGAAAACGACCCTCTCATGGGGCTCCGGAGTAGGGATATTCTGTCCCGCCGTCGGAAGACGATGGCCGATTTTCTTGGCCAGATACCCGGCCGCCCGCGGTTTTTTAATATCCTTCTCCTGGATGGAGGAGGCCATCCACTTGCCTCCTACTTCGGATCCGGACATTTTCGGAGAACCTTTGTTGGTGGGAAGATGAATGCTTGGGCGCTAGGGCTCGGGGGAAAAGAAAGGGACGAGCAGAAGGAGAAGAAGGCGTGGGTAGAAAGGAAGAGGCCTTCCCCCTTTATAGAGGCGATGAAACTTTGTGCCTCCCCGCTTGCCTAATGGAACCTGCTCGTTCCCCACTCACCGTGATTGGTGGTACGGTTGGGTTACCCACGCCCGTATTGAAGAGAACCCTGTGTTAAGAGGGCACGGTCTCTGCTTCGATAAGACGTGCCAAGGAAACCGCCTCGCAATATGTGCGGGGGCTGGTTGTGAAAAACGGTTCGAATAATGACCGGACCATGGCGTGTTGTCATGTTGTAAAAACTTGTCAGCAGATTAGATTTGTGAAATATTGTTCTCTCTATGGTGGTATGTGGAATTTTGTCTTGTAGAGCCGAACAAAATTTAATTGTTCGAAAATTACTTTGGAGTATTCGGAGATGGAACCCGCCTTGCAATGTCGAAGACAATCTACGTGTCGGACTCATCGTCATTGAAGCCAGGTTCAGGGGCTACTGAGGGAGTCCTGGATAAGGGGGTATCGGGACAACCGGACTATATACTTTGGCCGGATTGTTGGACTATGAAGATACAAGATTGAAGACTCCGTCCCGTGTTCGGATGGGACTCTCCTTTGCGTGGAAGGCAAGCTTGGCGATACGAATGATAGATCTCCTTCTCTGTAACCGACTCTGTGTTACCCTAGCCCCCTCTGGTGTCTATATAAACTGGAGGGTTTTAGTCCGTAGGACAACACAATCAGAATCATAGGCTAGCTCCTAGGGTTTAGCCTCTACGATCTCGTGGTAGATCAACTCTTGTAATACCCATATCATCAAGATCAATCAAGCAGGAAGTAAGGTATTACCTCCATCGAGAGGGCCCGAACCTGAGTAAACATTATGTCCCCAGTCTCCTGTTACCATTAGCCTTAGGCGCACAGTTCAGGACCCCCTACCCGAGATCCGCCGGTTTTGACACCGACAGGGCCCACGAGGCAGGGGGCGTGCCCAGGGGGGTAGGGCGCGCCCCCACCCTCGTGGACGGTGGGTGGCCCCCCTCTGGTACTTTCTTCGCTCACTATTTTTTATTAATTCCAAAAATAACTTCCGTGGAGTTTCAGGACTTTTGGAGTTGTGCAAAATAGGTCTCTAATATTTGCTCCTTTTCGAGCCCAGAATTCCAGTTGCCGGCATTCTCCCTCTTCATGTAAACCTTGTAAAATAAGAGAGAATAGGCATAAGTATTGTGACATAACGTGTAATAACAGGCATAATGCAATAAATATCGATATAAAAGCATGATGCAGAATGGACGTATCAACTCCCCCAAGCTTAGACCTCGCTTGTCCTCAAGCGGAAGCCGATAACGAAAAATATGTCCACATGTTTAGAGATAGGGGTGTCGATAAAATAAAATATGGACATGAGGGCATCATGATCTTTCTTATAACAGCATCATATATATATATGTATATATATATTGTCATATGATTTCTTATGCTCAAGTAATAATCTATTCACAATGTCAAGTATGAATCAGAAACTTCATTGAGAACCAAAAAACTATGATCTTGGTCATTGAAGCAATTGCAATTTATCATAACATCGGAAAGAGTCAATATAAGAGCTTTTCAGCTAGTCCACATACTCAACTATCATTTTGTCTTTCACAATTGCTAACACTCACGCAATACTTATGGGTACAAAGTTTTAATCGGACACAGTGAAAGATAGGGGCTTATAGTGTTGCCTCCCAACCTTTTACCTCAAGGGTATTGTCAACAATAATAGTTCATGCTAACTTACATCCAATTGGATATATATATCAGGATCTTTCCAACACAATGTGCTTGCCAAATGATAAAATGTAAAAAGGAAAGGTGAAGATCACCATGACTCTTGCATAATGTATAGGACAAGAATAAAAGATAGGCCCTTCGCAGAGGGAAGCAGAGGTTGTCATGTGCTTTTATGGTTGAATGGATGAAATCTTAATGCAAAAGAACATCACTTTATGTTGCCATTTGTGATATGGACCCTTATTATGCAGTCCGTCGCTTTTATTGCTTCCATATCACAAGATCGTATAAAGTTTATTTTCTCCACACTAATAAGGCATGCATATTTAGAGAGATATTTTTATTGCATGCAACCTGACAACTTACTTGAAGGATCTTACTCAATCCATATGTAGATATGGTGGACTCTCATGGCAAAACTGGGTTTAAGGATATTCGGAAGCACAAGTAGTATTTCTACTTGGTGCAAAGAATTTGGCTAGCATGAGGGGGGAAAGCAAGCTCAATATGTTGGATGATCCATGACAATATACTTTATTTCGGATATAAGAAAACATAACCCATTACATTGTCTTCCTTGTCCAACATCAACTCTTTAGCATGTCATATTTTAATGAGTGCTCACAATCATAAAAGATGTCCAAGATAGTATATTTATATGTGAAAAAACTCTCTTTCTCTATTACTTCCTATTAATTGCAACGATGACCAAAACTATGTTTGTCGACTCTCAACAATCTTTATTCATCATACTCTTTATATGTGAAGTCATTAATCTCCATAAGATCAATATGATCTCTTTTATTTCTTTTTATTCTTTCTTTTATTCCCTCAAGATCAAAGTAAGATAATCAAGCCCTTGACTCAACACTAATCGTTATTATATATAGCTCCCGGACTCGATTACATAGAGGAATCATAAAAGCAAAACTCAAAACTAAATCATACCAAAACTTTATTCTACTAGATCAAGATATTACTAAAAGGATTGAACTAAGAAAAATAGTAAAGATAGGAGTGTGATGGTGATACGATACCGGGGCACCTCCCCCAATCTTGGCAGTTGCCAAGGGGAGTGCCCATACCCATGTGTTCATGTTTCTTTCTTCGGAGGTGGTGATGATGGAGTTCTTGACGAGGTAGCCTTGTCGTCCGTCTTCCAAGGCATAGGCTCACCATCATAGAAGGATGATCGAGTCTCCGGGATCCTCAAATCTGCAGCCAAACTCATCCTCTTGAATCTATATTCATACTCACAGTTTTGGTTTTGCAGGTCATAGATCTGGGCTTGGAGGTGCTCAATTTTCTAATGAAGCTTGAAGATGGCCTCCCCAATGTTCTTGGAATCCAACTTGTGGTTGTTGGTGAACTCCGCGATCATCATGTGGTTAGCGTTGAGTCCGCGTTCCACCATCCCTTGGCACTTTAAAATTTGTTCTTCCATTGCTTTGAGTCTTGTCTCCATGCTTCCGGTCCTCCTTGGTCCCTCAACATCGCGGATGTGCAGCACCCCCTCATGCATATCAATGGTTTGAGGGTGTTGTAGCACCTCCGTGATGTAGGGGTTGATGACCTTCTCGAAAAACTTGTCCTTGGGGGCGCTTGAAGACGTCATGGTGATCTAGATCTATCAGAAAAATAGCTCGAAACAAAAACAGGGGATATTTGCGTGATACGGTGGTCAAAACCTTCGGGAGATTATATATTTAATTTTTACCGACCAAGAGAAGTATCATGCAAGAAAACGGAGTCCGGAGAGCACACGAGGTGCCCCCGAGGTAGGGGACGCGCCCTCCACCCTCGTGGACATCTCGCATCCTTCCCGGACTACTTATTTTCCTATTTTCTTAAATATTCTGAAACGGAGAAAATTTGCTATTAGAACTATTTTGCAGTTGGTTTACTTACCGTACCACATACCTATTCCTTTTCAGAGTATGGAACATTCTAGAAAGTGTCCCTTATGTATTCCTCCGGGTCACGGTTTCAATAACATTAGTTTCAACATTTATTGGATAACCTGAGATATAATGTTTGATTCTTTGGTCATTCACCACCTTCGGACTTGTGCCTTCGAAGTTGTTGATTTTTATGGCACCGGAACGATAGACCTCCTCGATAACGTAAGGACCTTCCCATTTAGAGAGGAGTTTTCCTGCCAAAAATCTTAAACGAGAGTTGAAAAGCAACACATAATCACCTACATTAAACTCACGCTTTTGTATCCTTTTTCATGCCATCTTTTAACTTTTTCTTTAAACAGTTTGGCATTCTCATAGGCTTGAGTTCTCCATTCATCAAGTGAGCTAATGTCAAATAACCTCTTCTCACCGGCAAGTTTGAAATCATAATTGAGCTCTTTAATGGCCCAATATGCCTTATGTTCTAATTCGAGAGGTAAGTGACATGCTTTTCCATAAACCATTTTATATGGAGACATACCCATAGGATTTTTATATGTAGTTCTATAAGCCCATAATGCATCATCAAGTTTCTTGGACCAATTCTTTCTAGATCTATTAACAGTCTTTTACAAAATCAATTTAAGCTCTCTATTACTTAGTTCTACTTGGCCACTAGACTGTGGGTGATATGGAGATGCAATTATATGATTAACATCATACTTAGCAAGCATTTTACGAAAAGCACCATGAATAAAATGTGAACCACCATCAGTCATTAGGTATCTAGGGACTCCAAACCTCGGAAAAATAACTTTTTTAAGCATCTTAAAAGAGGTGTTATGATCAGCACTATTAGTTGGAATAGCTTTTACCCACTTAGTAACGTAATCAACAGCAACTAAAATATGTGTATACCCATTAGAGGAAGGAAACGGTCCCATATAATCAAAGCCCCAAACATCAAATGGTTCAATAACAAGAGAGTAATTCATAGGAATTTCTTGACGTCTACTAATATTACCAATTCTTTGACATTCATCACAAGACAAGACAAACTTACGGGCATCCTTGAAGAGAGTAGGCAAATAAAAACCGGATTGCAATACCTTATGTGTAGTTCTAACTCCAACGTGGTGTCCTCCATAAGCCTCGGAGTGACTGTCAGAGTAAATGACCACGGGTAGCCTAGCCGGCTCCCTTTGGCCCTTAGAAAAAACGACAGGCCGACCGAGCCTTGAAGCACCCAAGACGCGGGCCCGCCTTCCTCCGGCCCGCTGTCTCACAGGCCGGCTACTGGAAGGAGGACCGGCTCTAAACTCTCTTGGAGGACGCCGCGACAGGGCCGACTCCAAAAAGCCAGCCATGGGAAGACCAACTCCAAGAGGCCGGCCCAGGAAGACCGAGTCCAAGAGGCCGGCCCTTGGCAAGCGGCCAGGGGCCGTACCCTAAAAGTCTGCACCCCCATAACGATGATGGGATGGGGTGTGGCTACAGTGGACCCTGCCACCCCTGAATCCCGGAACACGCATGGCTATAGTACGCCGTACGGGACAGCCATCTCCCGTTCGGTGTGGCACTGTTGAATGCTGATCGTGATGCCCTCCACAACGGGCTGCCAGTACGGCCCGTAGGCGGCTGGCCCCTTCGGTTAGAGAGATGCCTGAAGGCGGCCTGACCTCCCCCAGCCGGCCTGAGGCATGGCCGGCTTCCTACAGCCGGCTTGCTCCCCACCTCGGGGCATGCGCACCATTAAGGAGACAAGACAAGGTAAGTCTACAGTGAGAGCCCGCAAGGCGGTGGCACTGTAGCCATGCTTACCTCGACAAAGCCCTCGTCATCAAAGGCAAGGCAACAGTAACCAGACACCGACAAGACCCCCAAGCGGTGGGGCCGGCCTGTCAACCAATGAGTCGGCAGCCGGCGGGACCCAGCAGTCGGCGGGCCCCAGCGGCCGACGGAGAAGCCGGCGGCCATAGACACTAACGGCTAGGGCCCGCGCCCAGTCGGATTACCATTGTACCCCCAGGGGGTAGGCCTATATAAACCCCCCGGGGCACCCATGCAAAGGGTTGATCTGATAGAGTTCTAGACACTACTATAGGGAGCGGAGAGAGCTAGCCTTGCCCTTCTTCCTCCTTCCGCCGAATAGCTCAAGGAGCCTCTTGTAGCTTATTATCGATCTAGTGATCATGCGGCGACCCCACAAAGCAGGAGTAGGGGTATTATCTCCACGGAGAGCCCCCAACCTGGGTAAGATCCGCCGGCGTGCATGTCTTCGCCTCATCCCATTTCCAGGCACCGGCGATGTCTTACTGGCTCCCACAATGATAAGCCATCCGTTGGCATATGTCGCACCTACCACCTGACATTTGGCGCCCACCATGGGGCCAGGTGCACCGTCGTCCGGAGACCTGCTCTGGACAGGAACCTTTTTCCTCCCTAGCGAGCGTAGCCAGCCCGGCACGCCCGATGGTGCTTGCTCCGACACGCTGCAAAGCATCGACGACGCCTGCGCAGCGAGCTGCCTCGCCGATCTTCTTGGCGAGGCTCACATCTCCGACGAGCACGCATCCGACGCGGGCACAGGCTGCCCTGAGAGCCGCCTTGTCAGCCTCCTCGACCAGCTGCACGTCTCCGGCGAGCCTACCACGGACTTGGAGTCGGTTGGCTCCACCGACCCAATGCTTGTCGACTCTGACACGGCGTCGCTCGACGCCTTCCCCACCAATGTGATCATCTTCGACGACCCTCTTCCTCGAGCCGACAGTGGCGGCAGCACCGTCACCGAGGTGCTAGTCATCAGCCACGGCGTCACCTCCGACGAAAACGCCCGCGACGCCCTGCAGGCAACGCTGCACGATCTGTCCGCCCCCATCCCGGCGGACGCTGACGCCGAGACGCTGGAGGCACGCCGCCTCGCTCTCCTTGCGGAGGGCCAGAGGATAGCCTCCATGAGACGCCTCACTGAAGCCCACCAGCACGAAGTTGACCGCGCCACCTTCGGTACGCCACCTCTAGAAGGGCAAGCCGAGTCGGCGGCGTCAAGAAACGCGGCGCGGCCATCGCCAGCATGTTGGGAGCGGAACGCCCAGTTTACGCCACGCCCCTCGAGAATCTACGCGCCGCCCAGTCGATCGTAGATGAGCTAAATGGACTGCGGGCCGACGAGCATCCCTACATGACCAGACGCATCCAGCAGCTAATCGACGCGGCCGCAGAGCGGCACGAAGCCGGCGTCCGTGCTGGAAGCCCCCCTCGCCGAGAGCACGGCACGACGTCGCATACACCGACTGCGGGCGGCGCCCGTGCAAGACAAGAGAAGGAGCCGGCTGCCAGCCGCAGCCGGACTCGAATCACTATCGAGCGTGACGCAGAAGGCTGCCCTTGAGGTGTGGAACGACGAGGCGACCCGCCTCCTCCTCCGCCTCGTGGGGAGAGATATCCCACCCTGCCGCCTGTCGCGTATTCGACTCTCTGCGGCTGACTTGGTCGCCGCGAAGGAGTCGGCGAGAATGATGCCCGCCATCGGATCGACCGCCTTGCGCGATCCCTGGCCCTCGAAGAAGAAGATGATGTCGGCCCGCCTTTGTTTCGGCCCCCGCATTCGCGACGAGCCCTTCCCCAAAGGGTTCTCGCTCCCAAGAGACACGCCCAATGGCTCCGTGAAGCCGGAAGATTGGTTGATCGACTACTCCACCGCAGTCCGCATAGCAAAAGGCAACAGGCGCGTTGTCGTGAAATATGTCCCCCTGATGCTCCAAGGCAAGGCGTGCACCTGGCTCAATAGCCTCAAGCCTTACAGCATCAACAGCTGGCTGGACTTCACAGAAGCCTTCATACGCAACTTCACCATCACCTACAAACGGGCTCCCAAGCCCCGACAGCTCTCCTTGTGCGTACAAGGGCCCAATGAATCGACCCGCGACTACCTCATGTGTTGGGCCGAGCTCCGCAACTCCTGCGAGGGGGTGCACGAGATTCAAGCCATAGAGTAGTTCACCGCCGGGTGCAGAGAGGGCACCCTTCTCAAGCACCGACTCCTCTGCGACGAGCCGACTACCCTCGACGAGCTGCTGGTCATAGCAGACAAGTACGCCACGGCCGACTCCTCAATGAAGACTGAGCTCCGGGTAGACGCCTTTGGAAAAGTGCTAGCGCCGGCTCCCAAGATGCCGGCTAGAGAATCAAGTCGACGCCCGTATCAAAGTGACCACAAGCGCAAGGCCCCTATGCCGTCTTCCACTAGCCGGCAGGTGGCCACAGTCGAAGACGAGCAACCCGAAGAGCGGACGGCACCCAAGAAGCAGAAGGGCGGCAGGCCGGCTTGGCAGCCGGCTTTCTCCTATGAGCAAACCCTCGATTCCCCCTGCAAGTTCCATAGCGGCGCGAAGCCGTCCAACCACACAACTCGGAAGTGCCATTGGCTCACACGAATCTCCAAGGGCGAGGGGTTGTTGCCGCCTCCTGCCCCACAGCAGCCGGCCGCTCGGCCAGCCGTCGGAGCTATCCAAGACGAGTTCCCCGATGAACATGCCGCCTACATCGTCTTTACAAGCCAGACGGAAGACCGGCGCAGCTGGCGCCGACAACAGCAAGAAGTCAACGTGGTCGCGTCCACCAACCCCAAGTTTATGCACTGGTCGGAGAAGCCCATCAGCTGGAGCCAGGCCGACCACCCAGAGGTGATGCTGTCTCCTGGCTCCTATGCATTGGTTTTGGATGCTACCCTCGCGACGGAAAGGCAAGCCGCCCGATTCTCCCGTGTACTAGATGGCGGGAGCAGCATCAACATACTATACCATGATACCATGGAGAAGCTCAACATCAAGCCGAAGCAACTCATGCCAAGCCAGACTGTGTTCCATGGCATTGTAACCGGCCTATCCTGCTCACCAATCGGCAAGATCAAGATGGATGTCCTCTTTGGGGGCAAAGATCATTTCCGCCGAGAGGCAATATGGTTTGAGGTAGTGGATCTGGAGAGCTCGTACCACGCATTGCTTGGTCGACCTGCTTTTGCTAAGTCTATGGCTATGCCCCACTACGCCTACCTCAAGATGAAGATGCCGAGTTCCAAGGGCAACATCACCATAGCCGGAGACTACAAGAAGTCTTCTGAGTGTGCAGCAGCTAGCAGCCGGCTGGCCGAGTCCCTTGTGATCGCTGAAGAGAAGAAGATGCTGAATCGAGTTGTGGCCATGGCTGGCAAGCAGCCGGCCCTGTCCCTTGACCCCAAGGAATGTGATGCTCAAGGTTCTTTCCAGTCGGCCAAAGAGACAAAGAAGATACCCCTGGACCCGGGCACCCAGAGAGGTACGCTGTTGTAGGCTCCAGCCTCGACAGCAAATAGGAAGCGAGCTTGTCGATTTCCTCCATGAGAATCGGGACATCTTCGCATGGTCTCCCAAAGACATGCCGGGTGTCCCGACGGATTTCGCCGAGCACAAGCTACATGTCTGATCTGACGCCAAGCCGGTCAGGCAGCCCTTGCGCCGCCTGTCAGAAGAGAAGAGAAGAGTAGTCGGAGAAGAAATAGCCCGGCTTCTGGCAGTCGGCTTCATTATGGAGGTGTTCTTTCCAGAATGGCTTGCCAACCCGGTCCTGGTGTTGAAGAAGAACAAGCAGTGGCGCATGTGCATTGACTACACCAGCCTCAACAAAGCCTGCCCTAAAGATCCTTTTGCTCTGCCAAGGATTGATCAAGTGATAGACTCCACAGCCGGATGCGAGCTATTGATTTTTTTGGATGCTTACTCGGGCTACCACCAGATAAAGTTAGACCCAGCTGACCGCCTGAACACCGCCTTCATCACCCCATTCGGAGCTTTCTGCTACCTGACTATGACATTCGGCTTGAGAAATGCCGGTGCCACTTTTCAGCGTTGCATGCAGAAATAACTCCTCAAGCAACTCGGCGGAAATGCCCACGTCTATGTAGACGATGTTGTGGTGAAGACGGAGAAACGCGGCACCCTGCTGGAGGACCTCAAGGAGACCTTTGAGAATTTGCGCCGGTTTTAGATCAAGCTCAACCCGGAGAAATGCGTGTCTGGGGTACCAGCCGGCCAGCTTCTAGGCTTCCTGGTCTCCAAACGCGGCATTGAATGCAACCCAGTGAAGATCAAGGCCATAGAGAGAATGAAGATTCCTACCAAGCTGCGAGATGTCCAAAAGTTCACCGGATGCCTGGCATCTTTGAACCGCTTCATCAACCGGCTCGGAGAGAAGGCTCTCCCCCTCTACCGACTCATGAAGAAGTCCACTCACTTCGAGTGGAATGACCAGGCGGACCAAGATTTCCACGAGCTGAAGAAGATGATGTCCACGCCGCCTGTCTTGGCGGCCCCAACTAAGAAAGAGCCCATGTTCCTCTACATTGCCGCCACTAGCCGGGTGGTCAGCATAGTTATCAAGGTCCAGCGTCCAGAAGAAGGCCGAGCTCAGCTAGTCCAGAGGCCGGTATACTATTTGAGCGAAGTGTTGTCCACCTCAAAGCAGAACTACCCGCATTATCAGAAGATGTGCTATGGTGTGTACTTCGCCTCCAAGAAACTCAAGCCCTACTTTCAAGAGCATCCCATCACGGTCGTATGCACTGCCCCGCTCGCCGAGATCATAGGCAGCCGGCATGCATCCGGCCGAGTGCGAAATGGGCCATTGCGCTGGCTCCTTACACAATCTACTACCAGCCCCGCACCGCCATCAAGTCCCAAGCATTGTCCGACTTCCTCGTCGACTGGGCCGAAACCCAGTACCTGCCACCGACCCCCGACTCCACTCATTGGCGGATGCACTTTTACGGATCCAAGATGCACACCGGCTTGGGAGCCGGCATTGTCCTCACCTCTCCCAAAGGCGACAAACTCAGATACACATTGCAAATCCATTTTGCCGCCTCCAACAATGTGGCCGAGTACGAGGAGCTCATACACGGGCTCCGGCTGGCCAAGGAACTCGGCATGCGCCGGATCCTGTGCTATGGCGACTCGGATTTAGTGGTCCAGCAATCATCCGGCGACTGGGACGCCAAGGACGCAAACATGGCAAGCTACCGCTTCCTTGTTCAGCAGATCAGCGGATACTTTGAGGGGTGCGAGTTCCTCCATGTGCCACGGGCCGACAAGGAGCAAACAGATGCCCTGGCACGAATAGGCTCCACCCGGCAAGCTATACCAACAGGCGTTGCCCTCCAACGCCTCCTCAAGCCGTCTATCAAGCCGTCTCTGGAATCTAGTTCCATCTTCGTGCCGCCTGACCCCGACGCAGTCGGATCCGACTTCGGGAAACAAGAAGGTGGATCGGGGACTTCGACAGCCGGCTCGGGGACTGCCATAGTCGAACCCGGCCAAGGAACTACTACAGCCAGCCCGGGGACTGCACCGACACAGCAGGCGGCGGCCGACTCCAATTCTTTAGAACCCAGCCCGCCCACCCTGGTTGCAGTAGCCATTTTGGCGATAGAAGAAGTCACAGCTCCATCATGGGCCCAGCCCATCCTCCACTTCCTGATAAATGGAGAGCTGTCGACTGACGAGATCTTGGCAAGACAAGTCCAATGCCAAGCCGGAGCATACACAATAATGAACCGAGAGCTTGTTAGGCGCAGCATTACTGGAGTCTTCCAGTGTTGCATCGAGCCAGAGAAAGGCATAGCAATCCTCAAAGACATCCACCAAGGCGAATGCGGCCACCATGCCGCCTCAAGGGCACTCGTCGCCAAAGCTTTCTGCCATGAATTCTTCTAGCAGATTGCTTTGGAGGACGCCAAGGAGTTAGTCAAACACGGCAAAGGGTGCCAAATCTTCGGCTCCAAGCAGCACCTGCCGGCTTCTGCACTCAAGACCATCCCCCTCGCTTGGCCTTTTTCCGTCTGCGGGCTGGACATGGTCGGCCCATTCAAGACAGCGCGCAGCGGCATGACACATCTGCTCGTCGCCGTGGACAAATTTACCAAGTGGATTGAAGCAAAGCCGATCAAGAAACTAAATGGGCCGACTGCCGTGACATTCATCGCCGATATTACAACCCGGTATGGAGTACCACACAGCATCATCACCGATAATGGCACGAATTTTGCCAATGGAGCACTGGCACGTTTCTACGCGACACAGGGCATCCGACTGGACTTAGCATCCGTTGCCCACCCGCAGTCAAACGGCCAAGTCGAGCGAGCAAACGGCCTCATCCTCTCCGGCATCAAGCCCCGACTGGTCGTGCCGCTGGAGCGTTCGGCCGGCTGCTGGCTCGATGAGCTGCCAGCCATCCTTTGGAGTCTGCGCACTACCCCGAACAAGTCAACCGGCTTCACCCCTTTCTTCCTTGTATATGGTGCCGAGGATGTCATCCCAACTGACATCGAGTTCGACTCACCTCGGGTCACCATGTACACGGAGGCGGAGGCCAAGGAAACACAAGAGGACGGTGTCGACTTGCTGGAAGAAGGCCGGCTGTTAGCCCTCAGCCGGTCCGCCATCTACCAGCAGGGTCTACGCTGTTACCACAGCCAGAAGGTCAAGCCGAGATCCTTCCAAGAGGGCGACCTTGTGCTCCGGCTGATCCAGCGAACACCCGGCTAGCACAAGCTCTCGGCCCCTTGGGAAGGCCCCTTCGTCTTCAGCCGGGCTCTCGGCAATGACTCCTACTACCTGATCGACGCGCAGAAGTCGAAGGCACGCAAGAGAGACGATTCCGGCAAGGAGTCGGAGCGACCATGGAACGCCAATCTTCTCCGAAGATTTTTACAGTTAAAATGCAGTATGTACCGCGCTATCTTTTGTATTAAGTATGAGACAACGGGCTCCTCGAGGAGTTCTCGGGGACTACCCTCTTTTATCTATGAATGCCAGGTATCATACCCATGGTTATGCCACTACATTCATTTTTTTCGTCCGGCACCGGGTTCGACTAGTCGGCCCGGGGACTTGCCGCCTTGAGTTATGTCCAAGTTGTACCTGCAGTCAGACAAGTAATGTGCTGGCACCCAAGCCCTCTCTTGTGAAAGTCGCAGCTTGAAGAATCGTCTGTCCGACTAGCAAGAGCCAAAGGCGGAAAAGGAGGCCCACATGAAAAACGGCTAAGGACTAACGAACTTACAT
>NC_041393.1:605668939-605684485 GCF_002162155.2 Triticum dicoccoides | reverse complement strand
AACCGGCTGTCGAAACAGCCGGCTGGCCGGCTTCCCTTCTTACTCTGCTACAATCTAAGAAGGCTCGAGTACTTGCCCTCATAGACGGCCAACTCCTTACCTGGCCACAGACTGCAGAGCAGCTGTCTGGCTGGGAAGGCGGCGACCAAGGGAGGGCGGCAAAGGAAAACAGCCAACAGATAAAAAGCAAGTAGGAATGGAAGCCAAGCACATGCATAATTATATTTACACAAAAGGCCGTCGAAGGGCCGGCATTCGATAAAGTGTGAATACACCCCCAGTGGGTGGAACTGCGCAAAGTTAACAAAAACTGTTCAAAGAGTAACGAGCAGGAAAGTAAAGATGACAAGTCAGGCCAAGGGAGCAACTGGGGCATCTGGCAGATCGGCGGAGACGATGGTGTCGGCTGGAGGAGTGGTCGGCTGGCGAGTCTCGGCCTGATCGACACCTGCGGCAGGCGGTGCATTCGCACGCGCCTCGTTGCTGGAGGCATGATTAGGCTGAAACTGGCTGGCTGCTTCACCATCCGGCACAATGTCTTTGTCGTCTTCCTCCTCCTCCTCCTCGCCCTCGTCGCTGGAGTCGATCTCCTCCGCTAAGTCTTTGCCGTCGGCCGGGTTCAGCCCGAACCATTCCTCTGGCTGCGTGACACCATCTTCGTTTACTTCAGGAGCAAAGGCGCTGGTGTCAGTGAAGTTGGCGATTGCCGAGGCGCGCTGGATGATAGCCGGCCGCACCGCCTCCAGCTCCTCGTCAGCCTCCTGCCGCCAGGTGCGCAGCTGGTCCAAGTTCAGCCTAGGATACCAAGCCCGGACGAACTCTAGCGCCCAACGCGCGCCGGACCAAGCTGCTGAAGCCTTCCAGGCCTCGAGGCGGCCGACTGCTACCTCCAGCCAGTCGGCAGTCCGGCTGGGGGTGCGGGGAATCACCTCGTCGGGCCAGAGGGCGGCCAGCACCTATGCTCCAGCATGCTGAAGGCGGTGGAGCATGCGGTAGGCCGGCTGGAGGCGGGCTTGGGTCGCCAGAAGCTGCTCCTCAAGCGACCGTTTGGCGTCCAGTGCAATCTCAACCCCAGCCTGCCGCCGGGCCTCACGGTGAGCTTCGATGGCTTGGTTGGTGCCGACAGAGTAGCCGGGGAAGTATTCTTCAGAAAGAAGAAAGAAACAGAGCAAATCAGAAGATAAACCAAATCATAAGGACGAACAAATAAGTGAAGAAGAAGGCAGCCTATCGTCGATCAAATCTTCAACCCGGCTGTAGCCCTCGCTCAGCGCCTGCCTCGCCTCGGCCTAGCTCACCGCATCGGTCTCATACTCGGCTTTGAGGGCGGCTTTGTTGTCCTGCACCACCTTCAAGGCCACCTTGTGGTTCTCCTCCTGGTCGTCCAACTTCTTGGCCAGACGATCACGCTCCTGAACCAAGGCATTGAACTCGCCCTCCCTAGTGCGAAGGGCGGTCTAGGCCATGCCTAGCTGCTGCCTCAAGTCGGCATTGGCTCCTGCCAATATGAAGAAGAAGAAATTAAGAAAGAAGTCGTCGGGAAAGATCCGACCCGACTGCTCAGCAGTCGGCCCGAATCTCGGGGACTACACCTAGTGGGTGCGCTGACGCGCCCCCACATGAGATAAAAAGACAAAGCACTCACGCCGGCTCTCCGTTAGATCGGCGGCCTTCTGATTCATCTCCCGGGCCTGGGAGTTGAAGCTAGCGGCGTGGAGGTTGTGATAATCCTGCAAACAGGACGAAGGTGCGGACAAGTACAAGTCATTAAACCAAACTCTTCTGAGAAGTTCCAAGCCACCTGCTCAGCAGCCGACTTGGAACTCGGAGACTACACCCAGTGGGTGCACTGACGCGCCCCCCACAGAAGAAATCAAGAGCAAGAAAAACTCACCCGAATGACCGACCGCGTTGTGAGAAATTCTTGGGTGCACTGCTTCAGCGCGGTGGCCTGAGCCTGAAGCCGGCTGTGGACATCCTGTGCTGCCAGATTCAGCGCAGCTGTCCCACCGCCCGGCGTCCACCCTGGCGAGCTGACGCTGGCCGTCTCCAGGTCGTGCGACAACGAGCTAGAGCCGGCGGCCCTCTGCGGGTCCGGCTCTGAAGCCGCCCTCCCCGCACGCCGACGAGTCGGTGACAAGACCACCAGATCCGCACTTACAGTCGGCTCCCCTCCAGCCAGCTGCTCAGGCGGCGCCTCGGGCTGGCCGCCTTGGCCCGTTCCGGCTGATGGAGGCGGCACCACCTCTCCCTCCGGGACGACTATGTCGCCCCCTCCCTCTCCATCGCCGGCGTGTCGCGGCCGGCTTCCTCCGGCGGGGGCACCGGGATTTTGGGGGCCACGGTGCGGAGGGGGATGACGAGTTGCGGAGGCTGGCTACACAGGGCCTCCGCCGCCCTCTCTGCGGCCTCGGCCTCCGCCTGGGCCTTAGCCGCCGCGTCGGCCTACGCCTCGGCTGACTCCGCCATCGTCTCCTGAGCCGCCTCGATGGCAGCTGCCCTCCGCTCCTCTGCCTCCCGCTCCTCATTCGCCTCCCGCGCATTCCGCTCCGTTACCGCTTGGAGCTCGGTGCAAGGGTCTACGCGGCGGGAACCTACGGATCCTCCCACCCCGCCGACTATGGAGGCGGCGGTAGTCTGCTCAAGAGAGAGCGGAGCCCTGGTTAATAAAACAAGGAAAGACTTAGAAGAGTGTCGACTGAAGAAAAGAAAGAAAGGCGTGCGAGAGTCAATACTTACACCGAAACCGTCTACGGCTGCTTCACCACCTTGCGGAAGCGGGCCGCCTTCGCGGCCACCTCGTCCCACTTGGTCGCTGCCGCGGAACCCTTGGGCTTCTTCGGCCGGCCGCCGGAGAGGGTCGGCGCCGCCCGGCGTTTCTGCGCGCCGCCCCGTGCCGCTGGCCCACCGGAAGGGGCGACACCTTGATGATCGGATGCCGGCTGGCAGCGCGGAATAGGCTTGGCCTCGTCATCATCAGGCCAGTCATCGAAACCGGCGGTGAACCCGGAGCCGCCTGCATTGCCGCCTCCCCCCACGGCGTCGTCGTCCAAGGCGGCCGCCCCCAAGTCGGGGTCGTCAAGGTCATCCACCACGCGGTTAGGGGCGAACTCGAGTTCCGCCCCCACGGTCCCGGCCGATGGATGAAGGAGGGGCTTCTGATTAAAAAACAAGCCGACTGGTCAGAGGCCGGCTAGAGAGAACTCGACGACAAGAAAAGAAGAAAAGAAAGAAAGCTTACCATAGGCGGGGGGTTAGCGCGAGAGTACAGCTCCTTGCCATACTGCCACTCCTCGGTGAGCTTACAGTTGGCGATGTAGTTCACCATATAAGATACCTCGTCGTGAGGCATCTCTCTGGAGCTCAGTTGGCTTGGGTCGAAGCGGCCGCTCATCGCGCAGATCAGATGAGGGCGGCCTTGGAGCGGGAGTACCCAGCGCTTGATGAAGGCGGCTATCAATCCGGACCCAGTCAGGCGCTCCGACTCGATCAGCACCCGAAGCCGAGCGACGGCACCTGCTCCTGTCGGCGTCAGCGACCTGGCCTGGAAGGGCCACAAGGGCTGCCTCCCAGGCAGCGGGCCGGCTATGTAAGCCGGCAAGTTGACGTAGTCGCCGTGCGGGGCGACGTCCTTCACGTAGAAATAGGACTTCTGCCAGAGCTTCACCGACTAGATTAGCGCGATAGGCGGGAACACGTTGTCGGCTACAGATCTCCGGATGGCGATGAAGGCGCCGCATGGAGCCGGCACGCCTGCGATGACCGTGATGAGCTTGGACTGGAAGAACTCCCCCCGGAGTTCGATGGTGGGGAGGACGCCGAGGAAAGCTTCGCACAGAGTGACGAAGGCCAACAGCAGCACCACCGTGTTGGGAGTGAGGTGGTGCGGCTGGAGATGGTAAAAATCAAGAAACGAGCGGAAGAAGCCGCTCGCGGGAAGGCCGACGCCGCGCAGGCAGTGCGAGTAGAAGATCACTCGCTCGCCCTCCTCCGGCGCCGGTGAAACCTCCCTCGCCAGCGCGAGGCGGACCCACACGAGATCTTCGCCCCGCAACCGCCGCGTCTTGCGGAGGAAGTCGATGTGGTCGTCGCGGACGTTAGATCCGTCCCAGGAGCTCGACGTTGGAGCCATGGCGACGCGAGGGCGACGGGAAGCGCGGCGACGGAGAGCGCGCGGTGCGGCGGCAGCAAGATTGCGGCACGCTAAGAAGAATGGTGGAGCGGTGGCGTCGGGGAGAGCCGCTGCAGCGACAGAGAGGAAGAAGAAGGTGGTGGCGGAGCGAGGGCGAGTGTGCGGACGACTGCCGCTCCCCCTCCCCGCCCCTACTTATAGCCCCGCGCGGCAAAGCCGAGGAGGCGATGCGTGGGGGGCATGGGATTAACTGCGCCGACTCCCCCACGACCCGCGATTATTGCGTTTTTACGGCGAGTGGGAACCGCCGTCCAAAGACATGCGGTCGTTTCGGTCCACAAAGGATCTGCCTGTGGGCCGAGGCGTGGAAGTGGCGGGCCCCGGTCTGCAGTGGCGTCCCGTCACGCGCATGGGCTGGCAGGCCCTTCCAGCCGAAGGGTGCCACATGGCGCGTAGGCGGCGGGCGGCCAGCCTGCAGCCTGACTAGCACGCCAGCTGATTCCCGCCTTCAGATTTCGAGGAGACTTCGCCGAGAAGGCACGCCTAAGAGAAGCCGGCTCCTAGCTGCCGGCTCTTCGGGATAGGAAGCTGACTGAGCTTCACGATTCCCCTTTTCAGCCGCGAAGCCCACCCAGCTTCGGGGACTACTGTCGGAGTAAATGACCACGGGTAGCCTAGCCGGCTCCCTTTGGCCCTTAGAAAAAACAATAGGCCGACCGATCCTTGAAGCACCCAAGACGCGGGCCCGCCTTCCTCCGGCCGGCTGTCTCACAGGCCGGGTACCGGAAGGCGGCTCGGCTCTAAACTCTCTTGGAGGACGCCACGACAGGGCTGACTCCAAGAAGCCGGCCACGGAAAGACCGACTCCAAGAAGCCGGCCCAAGAAGACCGATTCCAAGAGGCCGACCCTTGGCAGGCGGCCAGGGGTCGTGCCCTAAAAGTCTGCACCCCCATAACGATGATGGGACGGGGCGTGGCTACAGTGGACCCTGCCACCCCAGAATACCGGAACACGCATGGCTACAGTATGCCGTACGGGACAGCCATCACCCGTCCGGCGTGGCACTGTTGCCATGCTGATCGTGATGCCCTCCATGACGGGTTGTCAGTACGGCCCGTAGGCGGTGGGCCCCTTTGGTCAAAGAGACGCCCGAAGGCGACCTGACCTCCCCCAGCCGGCCTGAGGCATGGCCGGCTTCCTATAGCCGGCTTGCTCCCCACCTTGGGGCGTGCGCACCATTAAGGAGACAAGACGAGGTAAGGCTACAGTGAGAGCCCGCAAGGCGGCAGCACTGTAGTCATGCTTACCTCGACAAAGCCCTCGTCATCAGAGGCAAGGCAACAGTAACCAGACACCGACAATACCCCGAAGCGGTGGGGCCGGCCTGTCGACCAATGAGCCGGCAGCCGGCGGGACCCACTAGTGGGCGGGCCCCAGCGGCCGCCAGAGAAGCCGGCGGCCATAGACACTGATGGCTAGGGCCCGCGCCCAGCCGGATTACCATTGTACCCCAGGGGGTAGGCCTATATAAACCCCCTAGGGCACCCATGCAAAGGGTTGGTCTGATAGAGTTCTAGACACTACTATAGGGAGCGGAGAGAGCTAGCCTTGCCCTTCTTCCTCCTTCCACCGAACAGCTCAAGGAGCCTCTTGTAGCTTATTATCGATCTAGTGATCATGCGGAGACCCTCCAAAGCAGGAGTAGGGGTATTATCTCCATGGAGAGCCCCCAACCTGGGTAAGATCCGCCGGCGTGCATGTCTTCGCCTCATCCCGTTTCCAGGCACCGGCGGTGTCTTACTGGCTCCCACAATGATAAGCCATCCGTTGCCATATGTCGCACCTACCACCCGACAGTGACCCCTGCGTAGGATCTGTTCATGTTCATGCTCAGGTACACAACGTCTAATAACACCATCTACTCCTTCTTTATAAAGGTGTGGGTCATCCCAGAAGTAATGTCTTAAATCATAGAAAAACTTTTTCTTTTGTTGGTATGTGAAACTAGGTGGTATAAATTTAGCAACAATGTAATTAGCATAATCAGCATACCATGGAGCAGTACGAGAAGCATTTATGACAGCTAATTGTTCATCGGGAAAGCTATCATCAATAGGTAGTGGCTCATCAAGAACATTCTCTAACCTAGACAAGTTGTCTGCAATGGGGTTCTCAGCTCCCTTTTTATCAATAATATGCTAATCAAATTCTTCTAGTAAGAGAAGACATCTAATAAGTCTAGGTTTAGCATCTTTCTTTTCAATAAGATATTTAATAGCAGCATGATCAGTGTGAACAGTTACTTTAGAATCAACAATATAAGGTCTAAACTTATCACATGCAAATACAACTGCTAAAAATTCTTTTTCAGTACTAGCATAATTTCTTTGGGCACTGTCTAAAGTTTTACTAGCATATTGAATAACATTTAATTTCTTATCAACTCTTTGTCCTAGAACAGCACCTATGGCATAATCACTAGCATCACACATAATTTCAAAGGGTAAATTCCAATCAGGTGGTTGAACAATAGGTGCAGAAATCAAGGCTTTCTTAAGTATTTCAAATGCTTCTACACAATCATCATTGAAGACAAAAGGAATATCTTTTTGTAAGAGATTAGTCAGAGGCCTAGAGATTTTAGAGAAGTCCTTAATGAACCTTCTATAAAAACCGGCATGACCAAGTAAACTTATTATACCTTTAATGTCTTTAGGACATGACATCTTTTCAATAGCATCAACTTTAGCTTTATAAACTTCAATACCTCTTTCAAAAATTTTATGCCCCGAGACAATGCCTTCATTAACCATAAAGAGGCATTTTTTCCAATTCAAGACAAGACTAGTTTCTTCACATCTCTGCAAAACTCGGTCAGGATTGCCCAAGCAATCATCAAAAGAGGATCCATAAACGGAGAAATCATCCATGAAAACCTCAACAATCTTTTCACAAAAGTCAGAGAATATAGCCATCATGCATCTTTGAAAGGTAGCAGGTGCATTACATAAACCAAAAGGAATACGTCTATAAGCAAAAGTACTGAAAGGGCAAGTAAAAGTGGTCTTTTCTTGATCCTCTTTTGACACATGTAGTTGAGAGAAACCAGAGTAACCTTCTAGAAAGCAAAAATATGTGTGTTTAGATAATCTTTCTAGCATTTGATCAATAAAAGGCAAAGGGTAATGATCCTTTTTAGTAGCTTTATTTAATTTGCGGAAATCGATTACCATCCTATAACCTGTAGCAATTCTTTGCGGGATCAATTCATCTTTATCATTAGGAACGACAGTAATACCTCCATTGTTAGGGACACAATGGACAGGACTTACCCATTGTCTATCTGCAACGGGATAAACTATACCTGCCTCCAGGAGCTTTAGTATTTCTTTTCTTACCACTTCTTTCATCTTAGGATTTAACCGCCATTGGTGATCAACAACTGGTTTAGCGTCTTTCTCCAAATTTATGTTGTGTTGGCATAGAGTGGGACTAATGCCCTTAAGATCATCAAGTGTATATCCAATAGCAGCATGGTGCTTCTTCAGAGTTTTCAATAATTCCTCCTCTTCCTGCTCTGAAAGGTTAGCACTAATAATAATAGGATATGTCTTCTTTTGATCAAGATAAGCATATTTAAGAGTATCAGGTAGTGGTTTAAGCTCAAACACGAGATCACCCTTGGGTGGTGGAGGATCCCCTAGAATTTCAACAGGCAAGTTCTGTTTCAAAATAGGACCCTGTTTAAAGAATACTTCATCTATCTCCCTTATTTCATTCATAAACATATCATTTTCATGGTCTAGCAAATATTGTTCTAAACAAGGTTGGAAAAAATGGTATGCGTAAGCGAGGCGATTGGCCTTCGCCTAGTGCCTAGGCGGTGCCTAAGCACTCTAGGCGCGACCTAGGCGGTAATATAGTTTTTACTCATAGTGTATTTGTGATTATTATATGGGTGTTGATACAAGTTTAGGGCATATAAATAAGTTTATTACCGTCTACTGCCATTGGAATATAACCCGTTTGGCATATCAGTGCAGTATGTGGCATGATTTCATGCTTGGGTAGGCAATTCCTTGCTTGCCCTGCCTAAACCTCCATTTATGCCCTAGGCGAGGCGTTTTGTCATTGCCTAGCGCCTACGCGTGCCTAAGCGCCTCCTAGGCACTGCCTCTGCCAACATAGGTTCTAAAGGATCATTAGGAGGCACAGTAATAGAAGCAAGACCAATTATTTCATACTTGCTAGGCAATTCTTTATCATGGGGTTGTCTACGAAATTTAGCAAAATTAAACTCATGAGACATATCCCCTAACCCAATCGTAATAGTATCCTTTTTGCAATCTATCTTAGCATTAACAGTATTCAAGAAGGGTCTACCAAATATGATGGGACAAAAGCTATCTTGCGGGGAACCAAGAACAAGAAAATCAGCCGGATATTTAACTTCCCCACACAAGACTTCCACGTCTCTAACAATCCCATCTGGTGAAATAGTATCTCTATTGGCAAGCTTAATTGTAACATCAATTTCTTCTATCTCAGCAGGTGCAATATCATGCATAATTTGTTTGTATAAAGAATGAGGTATTGCACTAGCACTAGCACCCATATCACATAAGACATGATAACAATGATCTCCTATTTTAACAGAAATAACAGGCATGCCTACAACAAGTCTATGTTTATTTTTAGTATCGGGTCTAGCAATTCTAGCAGCTTCATCACAGAAGTAAATAACATGCCCATCAATATTATCAGCCAAGAGTTCTTTAACCATAGCAATACTAGGTTCAACTTTAATTTGCTCAGGTGGTGTAGGTGTTCTAGTATTACTCTTATGAACCACAATTGAAGCTTTAGCATGATCCTTTATCCTAACACGGAAAGGTGGTTTCTCAATATAGGTAGTAGGAACAATAGGATCATCATAAGTGATATTCTTTTCTTCAACTTTAATAGGTGCAACCACTTTTACTTCAATGGGAGGATTATATTTAAACCACTTCTCCTTAGGGAGGTCAACATGAGTACACTACAAAAAAAATACACTTCCGTGATGATACGTGTTTGTCACAGTAGGTCGCATTTTTTCTCATGCATGTACATCCATGACAAATTTAAGACAGAATCAAGATAGTCATACATGTGTTGTCGTAGAAGTGTTCCATGACATTACCAAAATTATCATCACGGAAGTGTCCACTTCCATGACGATAAATCGCGCGTCACAGAACTGCTTTCGTCAAGGGTGACCGACACGTGGCATCCACCGTAATGGAACGCTGTTAAGCTATCGGGTCGGGTTTTGGATCCGATAACCCGTTAACAGCCCCGACCAATGGGGATTTTCCACGTGTAAAATCATCAATGGCTGGAGGAAACACGTGTCGGCTCACCGTTGGGGCAGATGGCATCCGCTCATTGGACCGAAGGCGCCTATGATACGGCGACACATGGCACGGCCCAACAAAGGCCCATTCCGGTGAAAAGGCCGACCCATTTGACTTGGTCAAAAGGTGGCGGGCCGGCCCACGGAAAGCCTGTTAATGGCCTGTTCGCATATAGCCCATTTACAGCCCGCTAACCCAGGGCCCGTTACGCCCTATCCGAATTAGGCCTAGTAGCGTCATCTGGGCCGTCCAATATGATTCAGCCTGTTTTAACTTCCGGCCTGTGTGTGGCCCATGACTTCTTTCGGCCCATATGAGGACCTTTGTAACTCTTGGCCCATTAATGGCCCATGGTGAAACTGGCCCGTAATGAACAGTGTATCACTTTATACCCATTAATGGCACGTTATTCCATTGGGCCGTTTCCAGCCCAAGTTATCTTTCGGCCTTCTCAGGGCCCATTGATTCTTGGGCTCATTTGCAGCATTCGATTACATACGGCCCGTTACTGTCATTTTCTGCTTGTGGGCCAAATTCAGCCCGTCATTATAGTCGGCCCATTTGCGGGCCGTTAATACGTTGGGCCGTTTTCATGTAAAAAAAACCGTTGGGCTGTTTTCATAGAGTTATCAAATACCGCCTATTAATGGCCCGTTATGGTCCACGAATAGTACGTCCCATGATTGGTGAAATGATGATACGCCCCGTAGAAGGCCCATGGATCCTACGGCCCGTATGAGGCCCATGGATAGTACGGCCCGTAGAAGGCCCATGGACCCTATGGCCCGTAGAAGGCCCATTGATCCCTAAGGCCCGTACAGAAGGCCGATGGATCCTATGGCCCGTATAGAAGGCCAATGGTCCTACGGTCGAACAAAGGCCCATGGATCATACGGCCTGCAGGAGGCCCATGGTTACAACAGTCTGTGTGTTGCCACGATTATTTTGGCCTAGTTACCAAAAATAGGCTATTGTGGCCACTAGAAAAACACAGAAAAAGAACTGCAGTGACTACAAGCAAACAACTAAACAAGACAATAAGGAAATAAATAAGCAAGCAATTAAGGCTATCTATTACCGCTATTACACATATTACATCCACTGGGCATCAAAGTTCGCCACCAGTGCAAATATAGGGAACAAAGCAGCATATTACATACACTTGGCCATCAAAATTGGCCAGCAGTGCAAATAAACACGGCAGCAAAACAAGAGCATAACTCAAGAAAATTTAGAAGAGCTCAAGAAACGTTATTCTGGGTATCCACCATGCTGGCAATAAGCTTAGCAAGCTGATTAGCTTTGTCCTGTTTGGCGCTAAAATCCTCCAACGCTTGTTGTTGCACTAGAAAGTATGCATCTGAATGCTCCAGGGACTTCCGCATTCCTTCCGCTTCTTGTCGCAGCACAGCTGATCGATGTCTTTCAGCTTGTAGTTGAGACTCAAGAAACCGAACTGATTCAGACAGTGAGTTTGAATAGCTTGTGCAAGCGGTAGTGGCCAGTAACTCGAACACTAAACCAAGATAGGACTTTGGGGTTGTCTCGTTGTCTTCAAGATAGTCTTCCTTAGCTGTTTTATCAGCTTTGTTGGACACCAACAAGGATGTGTCACTATCCTGAACCTTATCTGCATTACTTCCTTTACCATTGCTTAATAAGGCACTCTTCCCCAATATTCTGTCAGCATTCTAAAAGAAGAACAAGCAAACACATAACAAGTTTAGCATGTACTAGTATATGAAACTCATTTCGGTGAACCAGTTCATTAGTAAGGTGGACAGGATTAAACTACCAAGTCTTCTATTGCCAAGTACTAGTACATAATAAAAGCATCAAACAAACATATATCTATGTCCTATGGTCACTGCATTGTCTTGCCAAATCAAAATAGAGACACGGTTCAAATCATATCAGTTCAAGACAAAGCAGCAGTGAAAGAATACAAAGTGTGGGAAACTACGCGACACAACAAGATTTCAGATGGGTACCACGGGTCTACATGTACAACAACACTATTGGCTCTGTTGTGATGCTAGTAATGTGTATGATATGAAAGTCAACTGTATACACAATTTAAATTGAAATCAAAAGAGCTATTGATAAGAGCAAACCTGTTAAAGAAACATGCATGAACATACCTGTCGTGCCATTGGAGTTTCGATTGGATCCTTCAATTTAAAAATAAGTTTGTATGAGTAAATACAATGATACAAGAGCAAAGAAATCATAGTTAAAAAAGGCGCGCATAAGCGAGCGCTTAAGCGCGCCTAGGCTCTAGGCGTTGACAAAACGCATAGCGCATAACTACGCTTAATCTGTGCATAACTGCGCATAAGCATGTGCTTTGGTCAGTAAAGTGCAAGGCGGTGGCAAAACACACAATTAACGCCTAGCGCTTTTTTGAACTATGATAGCAATGGAATCTTAAATTAGAATAGTTGTTCTTCAGGTTTAGGCACTTGTTCTACATGAACTGAGTACAGTAAGATGCAAGAATATAATACTTAAAAATAGAAAATGAGCTCATAGACCTTACCACATTCTTGGTTCGGGACTAGTACAGAACAAGGCGTTCCCAGTCATCATCCAGTAAATGTGTCTCAGGAGAACGTAAGGGAATTTGATGAGTTTCTTTGCCGGTGAAGTACGTTTTCTTCAGGTAATTCCGATACTACCACCAAGCATTCTTGAAGATAGCAGAGGTATTAGCACAGGTTACCTCATCCTGAGTTTCCAAATCGGTCCTTCTCTATAGAGAAAAATGGGAAAATTTGTTGTATTATAACCATCATGGAGGTAGGATGTATGGGATGAAGCAAAGTAATTGTCATGAATAACATTACTTACACATAACTCCTGGACAAACGCCTGCAACTGGCATTTTCCTTCATCTTCAGTATAATATTTCCAAGATGGGAAGATACGCACATACGATTTAACAACATCAAATGCGATAGATGCTAAACTACGACTGGCTGGTTGTGCTTCCTCCACGAGAATAGGCGTACTAACTGGTGGAGCTGGGGTTCGCCGTGATAGTACTGGCCCTTTGGGCACTGGAGCTGCCTTACTAACTGCTCTTGTTTGGGAGCTCTGTGGTGGAGATGGTGATGTGTCAACAGGAACTGGGTTACTATCGGCTGGGGTTGGGGTTAGATTGGGTGAAGCTGGTTCTCTGTCCATCGCAGTAGGAGTACAATCTGTGAGAGTTTGGGTTATGTGTTGTAGGGCTGGTTCTTGTGCATGTACAACCAGGGTGCTATCTCCATCAATAGGTAGCACTGTTTTATTTGAAGACCGTGTTTTTATTCCGCTAGATACTGGCATCACCCGCTCCAATTCAAATGGCTGATAAACAGGAAACATAGTTGAATGTACAGACATTGTATGAGAGATAGATGCAATAGATGGTGTGGAAAAAAGAGGGCATGAAATAGTTGACATGTATATTGTTTAACTAAAAGGGATAGCATGACATAATTTCACATATATGATGTCTATCTAAACTGGATAGCATAGCATAACATAATTCAAAGATATGATGAATAACAAAACAGGATCGCATGACATAATTCACCTACATGTTATCTAAGTAATCAGGATCGCATCATTTAATTCACATATGTGATTTATATGCTAAACAGAGGGCATTTGATATGATGTCTGAACTAAGAACATGGTGTTGAATATTGTGTATATGATGTCTAAACTATGCAATGCAAGACACCGTATGCATGATATGAGCAGTATAACTGTGCCAAGTTAGAGAATACACCTCACTAGGGGAATAGGATTGGTCATATGTCTCTGAATCCATCTCTGAGGAGCTATCGGGACCCAACAAGAGATCTGCTTCGACAGGTAGCACTGTCTGCTCTGAAGGCCTTGTTTTCACTCCAGATTTTTCCATCTCCCACCCAAATGTCTGATTCACAGGAAGAGTAGTTTAATGTACAAACATTGTCGACAAATGGAAATGTAATGAAGAAAAGGATGGGCAAGATATCATTCAAATATATGATGCCTGGTTAAATAGGATGGCATTGCACATTTCCCATATATTATGGCTGGCTAAATGACATGAGACTGCATAATTCCCATATATGATATAGAAACTAAACAGGTGGCATTACAGAACATGTCTAAACTAAGCAGATGACATATATGATGTCAAAAGTAGGCACTGCAAGGCAACATATGCATGATATGACTAACATCATCATGCCAAGGTAGAGCAAACACCTTGGGGGTAAATAGGAGTGGTCAGCGGCGTCTGAATCCGTGTGACACTCCAAAAATTTTATTTGCTTTTTATCAAAAACTTTGTGGTTTTTGAAGAGAGGCCTTTTAAAATTTTTCTTTCAGAAAACCTTCCTCTTAAAAACTTCCTTTGCTTTGGCTAGGATTTTATTTTTTCAAACTTTGGTGTTTGATCTTTTGAAACTTCTTCTCTGTTGGTTCCCTCTCAAATTTATTTTGGGAGTTTAATCTTTTTCTTTTAAAAAGAAATCTATGAAAATTTGGGATTTTCATATCTTGAAAACCACCCATGACTTGGCATTTTGCCCATGTGATAAAACCCCTCCAAAACCTCCCCTACTCCTTGTGATCAACCTAAGTTCTCTGTCCCAACTAATCCAAGCAAGTTTTGGATTTTATTCTAATTATTTTTCCTCTCAAATCATTTCTGAAAATTATTTGGAGCCTGAGTGATTTTCAAAGCAAGTACCCTATTGCATTTGAGTTTTGACCTCAAACCAACTCTCCTGGATAGTCCTTTGTACCCACAACCCAGAACCATCTTGATCCACTCCTCCTCTTTTCAAATTTTTCAAAATTCAGTCTCTGCAAGTTTGGACCAGATTTGCCAAATTTGATGAAATTCATATCTACACTGCTCCAAAAATTCCACCAAAATTCAGGCAGCCTACTTGAGCAATGAGAAGCCACTCCACCAAAAATCAGCTCAAGGAAAAATCCCCAGAGGCCAAATTCATTCTGTCGAACACTTGGCGTGCACTGTTGCTGTTCATATTCAGAAATTCAGTTTTCAGTGTCGTTTTCGTCCGTCAGTTTCTATCACGCGTAGACAGTGCGCTTGGCTCGATGCTTGCAGCCCCTCCCTCTTGTCCGGAGCTTCACACACGTGCGTGGAGCCTTCCTGGCGTCGGTGGCATGCTAGCCCGCCCTCACTGGCGTCTTCTGCGGCGTCGGGACCTCCCGTGGCGGCCGACAGGGGACAAGAACGGCGGCTCAACGCCGTTCCGCGCCGCCCATCGCCCCTCTGCTCTCCGCGTGGCCTCATGCGTGCCAGCGCACGCCCGTGGCACCGCCACCGTGGCCGGCAAGCACGGGACGCGCTCCCTGCCGCCGACGGGCCCGCGCCGCCCCGTTCTGTCGAACTCACCCCCAAAGCACCAAACTCCAGCTCGATTAGCACCTAAACGGAACCGTGGACCTCCTCGATGACGCCCAACGTCCTAATTACCCCGACCAAGCCCTGCGCCGCCGTAATCACTCGCCGGAGACCCCCGTTCACGGCAACCGCCTCGGGCCGCCTATAAAAAGGGCCCCCGAGCTCACCCTCGTGCACGCATCATCACCACTCCTCACCAACACCCCGCCAGTCCACTAGGAGGACCTCAAGGAGGTCTCCTCCCCCAACTCCGGCCGCCCCGATCCGCCTCGGCCTCCACCACGATTCGCTCCGGTGAGGCCATCTCCGGCGCCCAAACCCCGTCCGTTACCCTCTCTAGCTACCAGGAGCCTAACCCCCTCTTCAATTTGATCTCTGCAGCCCTCTCCGACGAGTCCCTCGACCACCCGAGCCGCCGTCCGCCGGAGCAAAGCTCGCCGTCGACGTGGTACTCGCCGGCGACCACCACCACCACCAACCGACGCGGAATGGCGCCCTGAGCACGGAGGTACCCTCCGATCCCCCTGCCTCGCCGTGGATCGCCGCCGGCGACCACCGCGGCTCTCGGGCGCCGACGAGCTTCGCCCCCCCCCCTTTT
>NC_041393.1:605667088-605668593 GCF_002162155.2 Triticum dicoccoides | reverse complement strand
CTCTCCGCCCTCTCTATTGAATCGTTTTCTGAAAGCGCCTTCGGGCAAAATGCGTTTTCCCTTTGGGCTGGCGTAGTTTCTGCCGAAGCGTCTTCTATTTTTATAAGCTACCCCCTGGAAATCTTCTGTTTCATTACAGATGAGTCCCTGGACAAAAACCCTTATAACTTTTAAACAGAAAAGTATTTTTGATTGATTCTTTTTCTGTTCTCTTTAAAATTTTGTCTAGTTTTTTATCAGATTTATTTGAAAAATATTTGGAATACTTTTTGTGCACTCCTTGGTATTTACGATAGCGCACATATTTTCTTTATACCGTAGATACGAAGGCGGTGACGGAGCCGCGAACTTCATCGAGCTAGGCTCCGACTAATCTGAACCAGGCAAGCATGTTTGAACTTTTGATATGATGAGTGTCTTGGCATGTTTTGCATTTAGTTAGTTTCATGGCATGTTGAGGAACATATCGATGAACGTTATTTTATGCAATATTGAGGTAAGTGAGTTCGATGATCCTTAAGTGGATGGATGTGAGTATGAATGGACATGTGTTGGCATGAGGATGGGTAAGATGGCAGTGTCGTAGCATGCCAGTCTTATGCCAGACTATGTGACTTCAGTGTCAAACTGTATCGGTCCAGTTCCTCTCATTTCCTTCCCTGTACTACCACATGTTTTCCGCAAGGAATATGGTTTAGTAAGTTGCAAACCGCTTTTCTGGTACACACCAAAAGGAGAGGTCGTGATGATGGTTCCATGGCCCTAGATTAAAGCCAGTCATCCGGTCAGGGGGCATGGGTGTTTCCGGTTGGGACCGAGAGGGGGGCACCCCTTAGAGCGCGCGTATATAAATTTGATCCCATGCTATTCGAGATTGTGATCTCCCCGTCTCAAAAGTTTTTCTTGGACGATGTCTAGGGTGATTCCTAGCATCGAGAGGTAGGATGGGTGTGTACTGGTTAGTTGTGTTTTCTTCCGAAATACCGTAAACGGAACTAGTCCTTCGTGACTACGGAAATCCGTTGGCTGTGGGAAAAATTTTGTACAAACTCTGCAGAGTCATATATTCCTCCAAATCATCTATTCCCTGTCCTAGATCGATATTATCTTATCCTAATCAAATGTCAGTTTTGATGACAGAGACTCCGGTGATTCGCATGAGTGCTAATTCCGGTTAAATGATTATTCCTGTGGATGGACTAACCCATTTATTCTCATGAATTAAATGTTTATTATGAGTATTATTTACTTGTGAATCAAAGCCCTTTCTGCGATATCGCTCAGACGTCCGACTGTGGCATTGTTGTATTTTACTTTCTTTTCAAGCCCTTAATGTGATGTCGCCCCGACGTCCGACTGCGGCATTTCTTTTTAAAGCCCTTTCTGTGATGTCGCCCCAACGTCCGACTGTGGCATTTCTTTTAAAGCCCTTTCTGTGATGTCGCCCCGACGTCCGACTGTGGCATTTCTTTTAAAGCCCTTTTTGTGATGTCGCCCCGACATCC
>NC_041393.1:605661150-605666679 GCF_002162155.2 Triticum dicoccoides | reverse complement strand
TCCGACTGTGGCATTTCTTTTAAAGCCCTTTCTGTGATGTCGCCCCGACGTCCGACTGTGGCATTTCTTTTAAAGCCCTTTCTGTGATGTCGCCCCGACATCTGACTGTGGTATTTCTTTTAAAGCCCTTTATGTGGTGTCGCTAAGACGCCCGACTGTGGCATCATTTCCTTATATTTATTTGTTCACCTTTCGAGGCGTCGCTTCAGACACCCGATCGGTAGTTATTTATGTTTTGTTGGGATTTCAGGCGGACTACCGCCGTTTCCCTTTTACTTACCTTGTTATGCTAATTTTTGAATGTACATTGATGAATTATTCATGACGCATCCATGCATGCATTTGTTATATCTTACGTCCGAACTGTCTTGCGAGTACTTTCAAAGTACTCACTGGCTTGTTGATTTGGCCAGATGCTGACGAAGGCGATCTCATGGATGAAGAGTTTGATAGCAAGTCCGACACCTAGAGGAGTCCCAGTCAGTCTCGTGCGACCCTGGACTTGGTCACTGTTTTATATCCGCTTCCGCTACCAAATAAATTCATCGAGCCTCACCTCGAAGCTCGATGAGATGATAGACTTAGAGTCTTGTATTTCTCTCCCCGCTGTGTTTCTCCACCACCGCCCTATCCTCGAGTCAGTAGTATGCCTCCACACCACTGTGTCATGTGCGCCATTATGTATAATTATTGGCGTGCTTGTAATAATTTGGTTGAGCAACCGTAGTTCGACCCTGTAATATTTTTATGCTACTGGCTTATTGTATCAAGAATTTGTCTACCAGTGAGGAGGATTTCTCTCATACTGGACTCAAAAGATTGGTTTCTCAATAAATATTTTTATTGGAAAACCGGTCGTGACAATCCGCCTCAGAATAGATATCTTCCTCTGGATTACAATCTGGAGAGGGGTGGGGAGGGTTTGCCATTGAACCCACCATGGAGCAATGTCTGCATGACATTGTATTGCCGCACAAAACTCTTCTCTTTTTCTCTACATGTTCAGCATGACTATGTACAATATCTGACATGCAAACGAAAAAATATGGTGAGATTATGTAAGGAGAGCATGCAGAAATTTAGAGTGATGGTAACAACCAGTGGATGGATCCAAAAATAATGATAGCAGGCTGATGATTGCTTTAAATTAATAAAAAGACAGATGATGATTGCTTTACTATTTGTTTCCCACCCAAGATGATCAACATAGGCACACCCTAGGTGAACCAGATATTAGACAGACATACTATTCATTGCTGCCTTGATATGTGCCCCACAACTAATTTAGAACTCAACTTTGAACATGAATTTGGACCTGAGTTGGGAGTCCAAGAGCTGAACAGGACGATAAAGTAGCAGGTAAGTTTAAGCAATGCATAACATAAGCAGAAACAAAAGAGTGCGACCTCTCTTGTAGACCCGTGTACTCCTCAGGTTCATCTGCTGAGTCTATGATGGTGATGCCATTGGGGTGCGTGCCGGCGGCAGGGAAGGAGATCTGAGGCGGCGAAAGACGGTCAGGAGTCGTGATGTCTGGTTTGGTGGATGCTTCTGTTGATGGAGCAGCTCATGTGAGGTGGACGACGTCGCGGCAGGAGCAGGACAAACCACACAAAGTTCCCTTCGCCACGTACCTGTAACTGAAGTAATTCTGTAAGGGCTCATTTGGCTTGCATGATTCTTAAAATGCAGGGATAGGAAAAACACTGGAATAGGATAGGAAAATGCACATGGTAAACAGAGCATTTGTAAACACATGATTTCTATCAACTTGGGTGTTTGGTTTACAGGAATTGGAAGACAGAGGAATGCAAAGAAACATGGCCAAAATAAAGAGAAACCATATGAAAGCGTGTACAGTTAGAATATTATTCTGGCAGTAATGCACTTGGTCTTGTTTTCATGCATAGGATTTTGAAAAGTAGGTCCAGGTGGATGTCTTGCTTCATTCCTTTCAACAAAATGCATGAATAATTGATTAGTAGAGTGCCATTGGAAAATTCCCTATTGCTATGTTTTTCCGTTGAACCAAAATAGCCCTAATGGATCGACGTGAATGTATAGTAATAAGTGACGCAACAAGTGTACAACCTCTAACATCATTGGGTTGGTCGCTGAAGCAGTTGAGGCAGAGGTGGCTATCGGAGGTGTGGAGGAAGATCTGAGGAATCTGTAGACGGCGTCCAGGGCACTGCTCTATTGTGATGGATCATTCTGTCGTTGGAGCAGCTCCAGTGAGCCGTAAGGCATCAAGGCCGAAGCAGCACAAGACAAACATCATCAATCTCAAGTGGGATTCTAATAGCATCTCCAATAGATGTTGAAAAATGGATGTAAAATTAACATCACCAAAAACCACCTGACTACAACAGATGAGGTAAAAATTGTTGACTCTGAACTTAACTGTCGAAACTGAAATTAAATGTGGAATCTGAATGCTACTGTCGAAACTAAACGCAATGGTAGCAGACAGACACTTGACATGTAGTTTAGGGAGGGCCTGCAGTTCATCTTCAACCTGCACACCCCTGAGCCGCCTGCCACCACCGGCCGAACCGCCGGCCCCAGCGCCACCTCGCCGCCCCGAAACAACTCGCCACCACCGCCCCAGCCAGCCTTCTAGGCCCCCCCCCCACCCTGAACCCTAAGATAGATAGTGGGGTACCTCTCCGGCGAGCCCCCGTCCCCGCTGCGGGTGGTTCTTCCTTAACTTCGGTGAGCCCCCCCAACCCAACCCCTGAAAATTGACTGACCCAAAAGTCGATTCAGTCGACTGAAGTGTGGCTTAATCGGAGCAGAGCAGCAGCACGAGCGAGGGGGAGAGCAGCAGCAGCAGTTGGGCGAGCGAGCGATCAAGCGAGAGCTGAAGCAGCAGCAGCAGCGCGAGCGAGCGAGCGAGAGCCGGAGCAGCAGCAGCAGATCCGGCTGGTATGGACGCTGCCACCGAAGGGGCCTCGCACTGGGGGAGAGCCGCCGTGGAGATGTTGCCCGCGGTGCCGGCTTCAAGGTAGCCGCTCCATGGCGGTGCGGGATGGATCACCGTCAGCGCCGGGAGGTCGAGTTAAGGAGAAGGTGCGATGCGATGAGTGTACAACCTCTTTGATGGCGCCGAGTAGGCCTCGGCTTCGTCCGAGGAGTCGGTGAGGATGTTGCGGTTCCGATGGAGCAGGTTAAGGCGGCGCTGTGGGGATGGAGCAGCCGCGATAGATGAGGCGATCGTCGGAGCAGCTCCTTGGAGGTGGAGGACGGGGCGGCTTAACCGGCGGGACGGCGAGATGGACGACGGATCCTCATCCGGGGAGGTGGATGAGGGACGTCGAGCTGTTGCAGTGGACGACGTCATCGGGGAAGAGGCTCCGGCTGGGCAGTGGTGACGTGGCAGACGGAGGAGGGTGGGGTTTCGCGACTGGAGCGGAGAGGTTATGCGGCCTGGGATTTCGAATGGCGAAAAGGGGGCGATGGGAGGGGGTGAAGCATGACTTAGGGACGCGCTTGTCCAAAATGTAGGGTGTGTTACAAAAGTACCCCCCACCGATTTGAACTAGCGGCCCTTTCGGCTCAGGGTTAGAAGGGGGATTTCACGTGTCTGGATTTGGCAGCTGGAGGGAGTTTTCGCGCACGTTGTAATTTCGGGATAGCAATGCGCGGGTTGTGAAGGCGCCAGTTTTGGGAGCACGATATCTGAATTTTCGGGATATAACAAGACGCGGGTTGAATTTTAGGGACGAGCCTAATGTGTAGTAATATTGTACTTGTACGTACCAAATCAATTCGCACTTCCCTCAACCAAAAAGAAAACGAAAAAAATAAAACTATTCACACCTCACAAAGAGAGAGTCTTGCCCCGTTTTACTATACAAATGCTATTCAAAGCTACTCCCTCCTTCCATCTATATAGGGCCTAATGCGTTTTTCGATGCAAACTTTGACCAAATATTAGAGCAATGATATATGACATGCAACTTACACAAAGCACACCGTTAACTTCGTCTACGAAAGGTTCGTTCAATGATATAATTTTCACATTGTGCATGTCATGTACTATTAATCTTGTCAATAGTCAAAGGCGGTCTTAAAAATCTCATTACGCCCTATATAGATGGAAGGAGGGAGTATGAATCCATGATATGTCCGATTAATTTTTTTCGCTTTGCTGTATAATGCATGTAACCTACTCATACCAACATTTTAGTGCATTCCAAATGTCTATACTACCGCTGCAATTCGAACTAAATTTGAATTCGTTTCTCTATTTCAATAAGAATCTACAATCATGATTGTTGCCAACTTCAACCATCATTCGTGTATTACCTTAATAACACACCACATGATTACTATAGAGATAGATATGAACTATGTGTACTACATGAGCTCGAATTCTATTTTCTGAATACACTTGATGTTGATTCCAAATAATAGTACATTTGATGTACTAACTATATATTCATAATCTAAACCATGTTCCATACGTACACCGTGTTTATCACACAAAGTATAGTGCCCCGCCCCCTGCATTATGACAAGTATTTAGACCTGAGTTGCAAAAGCCACACGTTAGCCCAAATTATAATCAATGTTGTACATTATGATATCTTCTTCAAGTATCCGTATCCACCTTTTTATAATGAATTATGATCTTTGTTCATCTTTTACACCTTCATGATCCTCTTCTATTTGTAGCTAGCTAGCGCTAACTTTCTATCGTGCATGCACATTCCCGCCCCCCTCACACACCCTTAGCGTCCCCTCCATCGTGCATGTTCATTATTTCTCTTTAGGTCGTCCACCAGCGGTGTGTGTAGGCCCCCGGCTCCTTCTTTCTGGCACACACCGGTCGATATACCTCTCTAGCCAAGTGTGCCTACAACAAACACATATATACTTCCCCTCTTCTCTTCTCACCGTCCATGCCCCCATATGTCCAATACGATTCCACGTAGGTGCACACTCCCGCCCCTCTTTTCATTAGTCACATGCTCGCACACTCCTCCCCCCTTGACATGGTAGGCCTCTCGCACCACCTCCTAGCCACACTCTCTCCCCTGTCTGCCTCTCCGGACCTTATTTGCTTCTAACACATGCAGGCGTGTATATGAACTGATCTCCCTACATAAAGCCAGGTCGACTATAATTTGTTTTCACCAAGCACCGATACACTTACCTCGCTAGTTATGTCTCTCCTTTTCTCGGACACACGATGGTTGATCTTCCTATGTAGTTATGCATGCTTACCACAACCATATCTTCTCCCCTCATCATCCTTGAATACCTCCTGACCCGTCTCTCACACGCACGTGCATAGACAGACAGACATCCCCCGCCCTCTCTTATTGATATTGCACTCATACCCTCCGTTTGTCTAGCAGGCCTCTCCCACCATTTGTGAGACGCCACTCCACCACCAACCCTCCGATGCTCTACCTTTATCTTTTTCCCAACCTTATTCCTCTGCTACACATATCCATGGATGTCGATCGATCTCCCTCAATACATAGCTAGGTCTCTCTCCTTCCCCAGACATATACTAAT
>NC_041393.1:605646818-605660860 GCF_002162155.2 Triticum dicoccoides | reverse complement strand
CACACACCGATAGTCGATCATTGTAGGTAGGTATCCATGCCATGGAGAAGAACTGCACCTCTGCCCTCTCAAATTCCAGTAGGTCAGCCGCCCTGTATCTTTGACGTGGGCAAACACAAATTTGATGGCACTCTTTATCGATCGCGCAGCCACACACTTCATCCCTGTTTTCAATTCTATCGATATCTCAAGTCCATGACTCCATTTCACACACATTGCATATGTTCCGTTTTTCTGATTGAGATATCATCAACACATTGCCTCTGTTTCACACAAACCATCTCTCTCACACCCACCCACGTATGTACTTGCACCTAAAGAAGAAGTGCACGCAGGACACACGTACTCACGTCTCGTTCCCGGCCACACCCGCACGGGTACACGGTGGAGTTTGTTTCTGTATGAAAAGACAGCCCACGTGATAATTTGATGCGTGTAGCGGTTGTTTACTCGAAGGAGGGTCGGGTACCACGCCTAGAATATAAAACGATTGCCATGGCAAAAATGGAAAAATGGGTTTGTCTCTCGTGAGTCTCGTCACACAATCGCACACAAGGCCATCGTGGCCTCTCTCTCTCAGCGTTGGTCAGTGATCCGGCCGCATCCCGTCCGCCAGCGGAAAGGGAGGATGTGCATCGTCTCTCCGTTCGACGGCGTTGAGGTAGCTCGTCCCGATCTACGGTACCCATCGTTCTCTCTGACCAAGCTCCGGCACGGTAGGGCCTTCGCCACTTGCTCGCTGCCGCAGTATGGGCAGATCCTAGCCGCCGGCGCCCTCCTAGTAACATCCCGACGACCCTCGGGTACAGCTTCCTCTGGCCCTTGCTCCACTGCCCATCTTCCCACGTTGTTGCATGTGGATCTTCTTTAGTTGTTTGCTTAAATCGTATCTCGGTCGGCGTACTTTCCATCTTGCAATCTCGTCCTAAAACCATTTTTGATAAACCACCATGTGCTATCTTTCCCTTTTACATGGAACATGCTTCTTTTTTGTCAGCGTATGTGTCTTCAACTCATGTTATTGGGCAGTAATTATTTCCTTTCGACCTCCTTTTGCAAACAGGGCTATCCATTTTCACCTCATTGCTATTGCGACCTTTTGGTGAACTACACAAATCACTTTTCTGAAGAGTCTTTTGTGCAGTTCCGCCAAAATGTCACACGGGCAACGTTTTTACATTTCTGTGGGACTGCGGAAAGGGAGATTGGTTTTGCTATCCTCCTCATCCAACTATGTGCCTAATCTTCTCCGACAAGAAGTTAGTCCTAAAGAGAGATCGTAGAGGTGATCGGCTTCTATTTATGTGTGTTATGTTTCATCATCTAGTTCCACTATTATTGTAATCACACTGACTGGATATCTTTGCAAACAGGGATGGTCCGCCTGATTTTAGTGGAGCTGCACAAAATGATCGGAAATTGGTGTCCTTCATACACCTCTTTTTTGGCTACAGAGCTGGGTGAAACTAGCTGCCAAGCAATGAACACTATGCCAAGGAAATGGAGCCATGCCTATGAACAGCATCGATCAATTATATTTTTTTCTTTATTTGTACACCTTCTCACAAACTTGTCTTCAGTTGTGATGTGAATATTGTCGCTGATCTGTGAACCATTGAGATGCATTAGCCATGGTAGTTTCATTTGTATTTGATGGAATGTTGTAACGAGATAATCCTGAGGCAAGACACATGAATCCTAAGTTGAAACCTTTTTTTTCCTATGGGAACCAGAGTTGAAACCTTCATAGCATCACAGTATAATTTCATCAAAATTATGCGTACATATAAACAAATCATGAAGGATTGATAGCAATGCCAGAAACAATTCAACTTCGTTTCGCCGACATTTTGGACATCCTTCATCCGGCTCCACCTGCCATGCAACAATATTGAGTGCACAACAAAACTTCAGGGAAAGATTCACCCCGGTCGTTGCACCGCAGTAGTAATGACTAGTGGGTAGTCAAATCACAGAGCCCCACCTTCGCCACAGTAAGTTGCTCGGACAAAGCAACCATCATTTCTCTGTTCCTTGAATCCGCTGGTACTCCCATATTCCCACAGTAAAGTTTCTCGGGCGAATCAACAATCACTATATCCGTTCACGTGTGATGACCACAGGAGCTATCCATTCAGATTGCATGTTAAAAAAAATAAAGGCCGATAACTAATGCGGCAAACTTTCAATAAAAAACTAATGCGGCACTTCGGGCCAACGCGGCCAGATCGCATTTTGCACGAGAAATTACACAACATGTTTCGTTGACATGTGGTCCCGTTCCAACATATCAGTGAGACGACAGCGAGTAGTAGGAGTATTTCCGAACCAACGTGTAGGCCGGGGCGCCTGAGGGAGTCCTGGATTAGGGGGTGTCCGGATAGCCGGACTACCATCATCAGCCGAACTATCATCGGCCGGACTATCATCATCGACCGGACTCCAAGACTATGAAGATACAAGATTGAAGACTTCGTCCCGTGTCCGAATGGGACTTTCCTTGGCGTGGAAGGCAAGCTTGGCGATACGGATATGTAGATCTCCTACCATTGTAACCGACTCTATGTAACCCTAGCCCTCTCCGGTGTCTATATAAACCGGATGGCTCTAGTCCGTAGGACAACAACAATCATTACAATCATACCATAGGCTAGCTTCTAGGGTTTAGCCTCCTTGATCTCGTGGTAGATCCACTCTTGTAAACATCTACAATATCAATATCAATCAAGCAGGACGTAGGGTTTTACCTCCATCAAGAGGGCCCGAACCTGGGTAAAACATCGTGTCCCTTGTCTCCTGTTACCATCCGCCTAGACGCACAGTTCGGGACCCCCTACCCGAGATCCGCCGGTTCTGACACCGACATTGGTGCTTTCATTGAGAGTTCCTCTGTGTCGTCACCGATAGGCTTGATGGCCTCTTCAATCGACAACGACGCAGTCCTGGGTGAGACTTTTCTCCCCGGACAGATCTTCGTATTCGGCGGCTTCGCACTGCGGGCCAACTCACTTGGCCATCTGGAGCAAATCGAAAGCTACGCCCCTGGCCGTCAGGTCAGGTTTGGAAGCCTAAACTTCACGGCCAATATCCGCGGGGACTTGATCTTCGATGGATCTGAGCCACAGCCAAGCGTGCCGCGCTGTCATGATGGGCACGACCTAACTCTGCCGCCGGACAGCACCTTGGAGGCCGCACATGAATCCGCTCCGACCCATAGTCCGGAGCCGATCGCTTAGATCGAGGACGGATGGCTGGACACCGCCTCGGGAGCTGCAACTTCTACAGCGATGGAGCCGAACACTTACCTTGTCCCGCATAAAGCTCATGACTCCGAGGTGCCGGACTCTCTGCCGGACTCCGAACCTCCTGTGCCCCTGCCGGTCGAATCCGACTGGGCGCCGATCATGGAATTCACCGCTGCGGACATCTTTCAGCACTCACCCTTCGGCGATATCTTAAATTCGTTGAAGCATCTCTTGCTATCCGGAGAGCCCTGGCCGAACTACGGCCAGGATGGTTGGGACGCGGACGACGAAGAAATTCAGAGCCCACCCACCACCCACTTCGTAGCCACCGTCGACGACCTAACCGACATACTCGACTACGACTCCGAAGACATCGACGGTATGGACGACGATGCCGGAGAATATGAAGAATCAGTGCCTACAGGGCACTGGAAGACCACCTCGTCATACGACATATATATGGTGGACACCCCAAAAGAGGGGGACGGCGAAGAAGCAACGGAGGCCGATTCCTTAAAGAAACAGCCCAAGCGCCGACATCAGCGGCGCCGCTCTAAATCCCGCCACAGCAAGAATAGAGATTCCGGCACAGGAGATAATAATACCCCAGAAAGTGCCGAAGACAATCCCCTCCAGCACGATCCAGCGCAGGAGGAGGCAAAAGCAAGCCCTCATGAGAGGGCGGCAGACAAAGAGGTCGAGGATGATAATTACTTACCTCCCTCCGGAGACGAGGCAAGCCTCGACGACGACGAATTCGTCGTGCCTGAGGATCCCCTCGAACAAGAGTGTTTCAGACACAGGCTAATGGCCACGGCAAACAGCCTAAAGAAAAAGCAGCAACAGCTTCAAGTTGATCAAGACCTACTGGCCGATAGATGGACCGAGGTCCTCGCAGCCGAAGAGTATGAACTCGAACGCCCCTCCAAAAGTTACCCAAAACGCAAGTTGCTCCCCCGACTAGAGGAGGAAGCGTACAAACCTGCATCACCAGCGCACAATATGGCAGATCGACCACCTCGTGGCCGCGACAGAGAGGCATGCAAGCCCTCCACCAAAACCGTACCCTAGCATCGCTCAAAAAGCATGAAGCCACGGGGGAACGCGCCGGACTTGCGGGATATATTGGAGGACAAGGCAAGACAATCCAGATCTATCGATGGATCACGTGGGCGCCCCAAGACCCACGACGAATACCGTCGCGCCGGATACAACTACTCCGGCCGGGCCGAACACAGCAGACAACGCTCTCTCGAGCTACGTCGCGATATTGCTCAATACAAAGGCGCCGCACACCCACTATGCTTCACTGACGAAGTAATGGATCATCAAGTCCCTGAAGGGTTTAAACCCGTTAATATCAAATCCTACGATGGCACAACAGACCCCGCGGTTTGGATTGAGGATTATCTCCTCCATATACATATGGCCTGCGGCGACGATCTTCACGCCATCAAATATCTCCCGCCCAAGCTTAAAGGACCAGCTCGGCATTGGCTTAACAGCCTGCCTGCAGACTCAATTGGATGCTGGGAATACCTGGAAGCCGCATTCCTCGACAACTTCCAGGGCACGTATGTGCGACCACCGGATGCAGATGACCTAAGCCACATAATCCAGCAGCCAGACGAATCGGCCAGGCAATTCTGGACACGGTTCTTAACAAAGAAAAATCAAATCATCGACTGTCCGGATGCAGAGGCCCTCGCGGCCTTCAAACATAACATCCGCGACGAGTGGCTGGCCCAGCACCTAGGACAGGAAAAGCCGAAATCCATGGCAGCCCTCACGTCACTCATGACCCGCTTCTGTGCGGGAGAGGATAGCTGGCTAGCTCGCAGTAACAACCTCAGCAAAAACGCTGACAGTCCGGATACCAAGGACCGCAATGGCAGGTTGCGTCGAAACAAAAACAAACGCCGCATTAACGGCGACAGCAATGAGGATACGGCAGTCAACGCCAAATTCTGAGGCTCCAAGCCCGGTCAACGGAAGAAGCCATTCAAAAGAACCACTCCGGGCCCGTCCAATTTGGACCGAATACTCGACCGCTCCTGTCAAATACATGGAACCCCCAAAAAGCCAGCTAACCACACCAACAGAGATTGTTGGGTATTCAAGCAGACAGGCAAATTAATCACCGAAAACAATGACAAGGGGCTACACAGCGATGACGAGGAAGAGACCCGGCCGCCGAACAACAGAGGACAAAAAGGATTCCCCCCCCCCAAGTTTGGACGGTAAACATGATATACGCAACGCATATACCCAAGAGGGAGCGGAAGCGTGCACTAAGGGACGTATACGCGATGGAGCCAGTCGCCCCAAAATTCAACCCATGGTCCTCTTGCCCGATCACTTTCGATCGAAGAGACCATCCGACCAGTATCCGCCATGGCGGATTCGCCACATTGGTTTTAGACCCAATCGTCGATGGATTTCACCTCACAAGAGTCCTAATGGACGGTGGCAGTAGCCTGAACCTGCTTTATCAGGATACAGTGCGCAAGATGGGCATAGACCCTTCAAGGATTAAACCTACAAAGACAACCTTCAAAGGCGTCATACCAGGTGTCGAGGCCAGTTGTACAGGCTCAGTTACACTGGAAGTGGTCTTCGGATCCCCGAATAATTTCCGAAGCGAGGAGTTAATCTTCGACATAGTCCCGTTCCGCAGTGGCTATCACGCTCTGCTCGGACGAACCGCGTTCGCAAAATTCAACGCGGTGCCGCATTATGCATACCTTAAGCTCAAGATGCCAGGACCTCGTGGAGTCATAACGGTCAATGGAAACACGGAACGCTCCCTCTGAACGGAGGAACATACAGCGGCTCTCGCGGCAGAAGTACAGAGCAGCCTTTTAAGGCAATTTTCGAGTCCGGCCGCTAAACGACCGGACATGGCCAAACGCGCCCGAAGCAACATCAACCAAGACCACCTGGCACGTTCCGAGCACGCGTAGCAATGCGGCCTCAACCCCAGCCCTCGCACAATCGTAAGACAAACTCTCCGCGTACATAATTACGCCCTGGAGATACCGTGGGCATAGGGGGAGAGGCACAACCACAACAGACCCAGAGTGCGGTTCGACCACACCAGGGGCTCCCAAGTGTGTCGCTCTTTTTATCTTTTATTTCTCTCTTTTTTATACAGAACTCTGTCCAGCGGCGAACCTGCCGAACTCATGATGCAATAGCCAGGGAGGGACAAAGGCCGCGACGAACACTCAGGTGGTCTCCATTACGAGCATTAAATTTGTTAAATACACCATTCCGCGGCCTACCCCTGGAGGGAGATGCCTTTAAATCGTCCAATCCCTTGCTTTCCGCACTATTTGTATCATTCCGCACTCATAGCAGCTCTTCTCGAATAAAATGCAGCACTTTTTGCCCATAATTGCATTACCTTATATATATATGTTCATTTACGACATGTTGCATCCGTACATTTTGGTACGGCCAGGGGCTTATGTTCCCCGCATTATTGTGTGATAAAGTCCGAACACTTCCACAAGTGCGGCACCCCGAACTTATAGCATTATATGAATCGGCTCCGAATCATGTCTTGGGTCAATAGTTGGGTTTGCCCGGCTCCCATGTTTGGCACCTTACGTTCCGTTCTATCGGCTAAGGTAGCACTGGGAGAACCATTGCGATTGCGCCCCGGTTGAGCTGGGTTAACGCCTCAGTGGAGAAAGCTAAAACTGACCGTCATGATAAGGCAAGAGACTGGTCGCTGTTCGAGAGGTCCTTTCGGGTCCTTAAAGACCTACGCCGCTTCGAGCGAAGTTCCGGATAATGTCCAACGAAGGCGTGGATAGCGCCCCAAATTCGGTCTTCCGAATACTAGGGGCTTCGCCGAAATTTAAAATTATAGAACTCTATGGCTAAGTGAGAGTGTTCACGCACTATAAGTCCGGTTTCCTTGTTCGTTGTGTTGAGCGCCTCCCTAGATGGACCCAAAAATGGGAACAAGAGCACTCAAGTTTATCCCGAACACCCCAGCACTCGTGGCATGGGGGCTGAAGCCGACGACTTGACATCTCTCAGATTTAATAAACGGCCGCACAGAAGGTAATATTTTAAATTAACAAGCGTTGCTTAGCGCATATGAACAAAGTTTTCAGCGCACAGGATAACACATTGCGAATTTACTCAATAATTACATCCCTGGGGCACTCATCCGCAATTTTGCGGGCACCCTTCAGGACAGTCTGATAGTACATCTCGGGCGTACGATATTCCTTGCCCGCTGGTGGCGCGTTAGTGATTAGCTTCTCCGCATCCAGCTTGCCCCAATGCACCTTTGCGCGGGCAAGGGCCCGACGAGCACCTTCAATACAGGCGGAGCGCTTGATAACCTCCACCCAGGGGCACGCATCCACCAACCGTCGCACGAGACCGAAGTAGCTCCCAGGCATGGCCTCTCCAGGCCACAGCCGGACTATGAGGCCCTTCATGGCCTGCTCGGCCACCTTGTGGAGCTCGACCAGCTGCTTCAGCTGGTCGCTAGGGGGCACCGGATGGCCGGCCTCAGCATACTGAGACCAGAAGACCTTCTCCGTTGAGCTCCCCTCCTCGGCTCGGTAGAATGCGGCGGCATCAGACACGCTGCAAGGCAGATCTGCAAACGCCCCTGGAGAGCTCCGAATTCGGGTAAGTAACACGTAATTTACATTCACATGCTTGCTTTGCATGAAAAATGCCTTACCTGCCGCTATCTTCCTCACCAACTCAATCTCCTGAAGAGACTTATGGGCATCGGCCTTGGTAGTCTTGGCACTTTCGAGAGCCGAGGCAAGCTCGGACTCTCGAGTCTTTGAGTCACGCTCCAAACTCTCATGCTTTTCCATGAGAGCCTGAAGCTCTTGTTGAACCACCGCCACCTGCGCCTCCTGCTTTTCTCGCTCTACCCGTTCCCCGGCCGCATTGCGTTTGGCCGCAGACACGGCCTCCTTCAGGGTCGCCACCTCATTCGTGGCCCCTGCAGTACCCATGTTATCCTTGTTATTTTTTGTTGCAACCTAAATCATTTTCTGTAAGGTACAAGTTCAAAGTGGTGTTACTCACCTTCTTTGTCCTGGAGCTGCTTCTTGGCGCGGCCGAGCTCTTGCTCGGACCGCTCGAGCTCCTGCTTCAAAGCATGGACCTCCGCAGTCAGTGCGGCAGAGGTCAACAGCGTAGCCTGCAACCCGTATTGACATATTTTTTAGCAACCCTGCGTATATCTTCTTTTTTTCAGATCCTCAGTCCGGCTTTTCTTTCCGAACACCGAACCGAGCATCAGGGGCTACTGTCTATGCAGTATTACATTGCATATTTTTAACTTCTTACCTCACAGCCTGATAGAAGGCTACTGCAGGCTTCGGTCAGCCCGCTCTTGGCAAGCTGTACCTTCTGAATCACCGCACTCATAATAGTGCGGTGTTCTTCCTCGATGGAAGCGCTCTGGAGCGCCTCCAACAAATTGTCCGGCGCCTCTGGTTGGACGAAAGCCGCCGGCGTCACGGTCTTGCCCTTCGTGTGAAGGGGCCACCGGCCGGACTCTGGAACCACTGCGGGTTCTGATGTGGAGTCCGGCGCAAAGTCTGGGAGGTTGCCTTGTGGCGCCTCCGGAGCCTCCCCCTTATGGGTCCCTTCTTGGGATCCCACCTCGGCGTCCTCGGTGTCGCGAGGGGTGGAGGCAGTCGGGATGGAATCTACATCCGACGGAGCCAACGACCCGCTCGATGAAGCGGGGAGATCATCATTGGCCGGACTATAGGCAGCATGCGGCATCAGAATGACACTATGTGACACAGAAAAAGAAATTATAAATCATTCAGGAATCCGGATACTTACGATCTCGCCGGAGGCCTGGCCCTTGAAGGCCATTCTTCCTCGCCAACGTTGATGTTGGCGGAGCTGTCCGGGAGAATAGTCCTTCCCCTCTTGGACCCTTCGGCCTCCCCTGCTGGGGAAGCCTTCCTCTTCCTCTCTCCCTCCTCTAGGAGAGGGTCCTCTTTCTCCTCCTCATTTTCGGGGGAGGAGTCCGCCCCGGAGTCGTCGGACACCTGAAAGCGGGAACTCTTTCGAACACCCGTGGCCTCCTTCTTGGCTTTCTTCTCCGGCACCACGTGCGGTGCCGGAACCAGCAGCCTCGCTAGACGGGCGTCTACTGGGTTTTCTGGCATGGGAGCCGGGCAGATAATCTGCTCCGCCTTCCTCATCTAGTCCTGTCAAAGGAAAAGGGGAAATTAAAACCCGCATAGAGTCAAACTATGAAAAGCAAGTGTCCCGTAAAGGGGTAGAATCACTTACCTCGTCGGCTTGGCGCTGCGGGCGAAATCCGCGATCTTCAGTCGCGGATGCGGGGGCTTCGGCGCCCTTAAACAGCACCCTCCAGGCGCCTTCATACGTCGTGTCGAAGAGCCCGCTCAGCGCCTGGTGCTGTTCCGGATTGAACTCCCACAGTTTGAATGCCCGCTCTTGGCAAGGGAGAATCCGGCGGACGAGCATGACTAGGACCACGTTAACCAGCCTGAGCTTCTTCACCAGCTTCTGGATACAGGCTTGGAGTACCGTCAGCTCCTCCGAACTACCCCGCAGCAAGCCCTTCTCTTTCCAGGAGGTGAGCTGTGTGGGGATACCAGATCTGAACTCGGGGGCCGCTGCCCACTTAGGGTCGCGCGGCTCGATGATATAGAACCACCCCGATTGCCACCCCTTGACGGATTCCACGAAGGCCCCTTCAAACCAAAGGACGTTGGGCATCTTGCCCAACATGGCGCCTCCGCACTCCGCTTGAGTGCCCTTCACTACCTTCGGCTTGACATTGAAGGTCTTGAGCCACAAGCCGAAGTGGGGCTGGATGCAGAGGAAGGCCTCGCACACGACGATAAACGCCGAGATGTTGAGGATGAAGTTCGGCGCCAGATCATGGAAATCCAGGCCGTAGTAGAACATGAGCCCCCAGACAAAGGGGTGAAGTGGAAAACCCAGTCCGCGGAGGAAGTGGGGAAGAAAAACGACCCTCTCATGGGGCCTGGGGGTGGGGATGAGCTGCCCCTTGTCGGGCAGCCGGTGCGCGATGTCGCCGGGCAGGTAGCCGGCACTGCATAGTCTTTCGATGTGCTCCTCTGTAACGGAGGAGGTCATCCACTTGCCTCCCGCTCCGGACATAACTGGGGAAGGTTGAGACAAAATGTGTCGGCTTGGGCGCTGGAGCTCGAGTGCGCGGAGATGGATAAGCAAAGGAGGAAGAAGGCGTAGGTGAAAAGGTGAATCCTTATCCCTTATATGGGCGGGTGAAGTCTACGCGTCCCCCACTGGCCTGGTAAAACTCGCTTACCCACGTCCGTATTGATGAGAATCCCGGATTAAGGGGGAACACGATCTCTGCTTCGACAAGACGTGCCAAGTAAACCGCTTCGCTAAATGCACTGAGGTGGTAGAGTAAAAAACGATTCAAGTAATGGCTTGGTAGTAGCATGACATCATGCAGCAAAAAACGTCAGCAGATTGAACTTGTGTATATATTATTCTCTCTATGGTGGAATATGGAATTTATTTTGCAGAGCTAGACACTATCCTGGTGTTCACAATCTTCTATCATTCGGAGGAGGAACCCGCCTTGCAATGCCAAGCAATATACGTGCCGGACTTATCGTCATTGAAGCCTGGTTCAGAGGCTACTGAGGGAGTCCTGGATTAGGGGGTGTCTGGATAGCCGGACTACCATCATCAGCCGAACTATCATCGGCCGGACTATCATCATCGACCGGACTCCAAGACTATGAAGATACAAGATTGAAGACTTTGTCCCGTGTCCGGATGGGACTTTCCTTGGCGTGGAAGGCAAGCTTAGCGATACGGATATGTAGATCTCCTACCATTGTAACCGACTCTATGTAACCCTAGCCCTCTCCGGTGTCTATATAAACCGGATGGCTCTAGTCTGTAGGACAACAACAATCATTACAATCATACCATAGGCTAGCTTCTAGGGTTTAGCCTCCTTGATCTCATGGTAGATCCACTCTTGTAAACATCTACAATATCAATATCAATCAAGCAGGACGTAGGGTTTTACCTCCATCAAGAGGGCCCGAACCTGGGTAAAACATCGTGTCCCTTGTCTCCTGTTACCATCCGCCTAGACGCATAGTTCGGGACCCCCTACCCGAGATCCGCCGGTTCTGACACCGACAGCGCCCCTTCGTGAACCGTGGCAAACTGGCAACCGTCCACCGACGCTTCGCCTTTCCCTCTCGATTTGGAACTGCTGCCGCATGCTCTTCCTCTCCCTCCTCCATTTTCCTTCAGCCCTTCACGTTTTCTTCTGCCATTGTTTGATCGTCTTCTCCATGGAGGGAACAGGACGGAAACAACCCCGTTGTTCTTGCCCCCATCTGAAAGATGACGTGGTGGAGGAACTCATTGATCGGTGCGACATCATCACCTCGGCTAGCATGGCAGGTTCGTTCAAGCCCATTCTTGACTCAACTAATAACATCATTACAAGGAAACCAAGAGTCAAGGAACGGTTTGATCTCCCCTATCTTCTTCGCGGTGACCCTGATGACCGGCGGCGTCACGACGGAGGCCTCGCCCTGTGCAAGTTGATGCCGCTTGACAATGATACATATGATGTTAAGATGCCATCGCTTGAGGGCAAGGCCTGGGCAGGCGCAAATGGAGATTGGGTTGTTTACATTGGGTCCAACTGCGAGTGGGAACTTGTGAATGTGTACACTCGTGACCGGGTTCCACTTCCAAAAATCTCAGCAGACTGCCTAGAGGTTGAGCACACCGGTATTGTACGCACGTTCAAATACAATCATGGTGACTGCCTTCTACGGAAGATATAAATTTCTCGAGTTCCCACCCGCTCTTGGAATTACAACAACTATGAAGTTGTTGCTATCTTCGACAAGCTTGTTGCTGTCGTTGCTGGTTTGACTCGATGGACATTGCTCAAAAATCAGTTTCTGTACACGGATGAGTATTGTGATGCAATTGAATACGAGGGCCTCTTGTGTTTGCTGCCACCACTCGTGGCACTGTTTTTGCATGGAATCGTTATGATTTCGGTACGTTTGTCTTCCACCATAATTATAATTGTTTCATCCGCATGCATGCGGGTTAGCAAGTTTCCCTTTACTAATTAACCTTCTTCTTGTGTTTCCAAGGTCCTGTGAAAATTCCACCACCTATACTTGAAAATTTTTATAACCAAGGGGGAGATGACGATGGTGATGATCACGAGCATGAGGACGAGCAGCGCCCATATACTCGTTGGCGCCTGGCAACTAATTCTGATGAAACGTGCATCGCAATAGGTTATCGGATGAGGCCAATCATCAACAACAGTAGTACACTATTTGTACTAGCTTCACATGCTTCACACGCCGTGCGGGTGTTTTTACTGTAACCATATTGTACTACGTAACCAGCACCTCGAATCCTCGATACTAGTAGTACTATATAGTACTAGTAAGTAGTAGGAGTAGTAGGGTGGCATGGGCCAGAACAAGCATTCACGTCCAGGAGTACGGCACACGCCACCAGCATGACTTCCATCTGACACCATATTTCTTGGAGTCCGTGCTAGAGCAATCTCTTCAACCTCATCATTTCTCTAACTCAGCCATCGCGCGGCGGGCGAGGTGGGGGTTTGCCGATAGTCGGTTTCCTCAACTGCGGTCCCACTTGTAAGGCCAACTCCAACGCTCTATCAATATATGGATGTACTCTTCTTCCCAATACAAAAACCTGCATCCATTCTACTCCCTCCGTTCTACTATTTGTCAAAATATATATGTATCTAGACATGTTTTAGTATATAGGCACATCCATTTTTGGACAAATGGAAGTCAAGTATTTTGGAACGGAGGGAGTACACAATAAATTTTTTAAGTTAGCACAACTAGTCTAATCCGAGAGCACAACCGAAGATTTGGTCGGATTCTTCCTCCTTTTGTCGACACGTGGGACATCCAGCATCCAGGTCGTGTCATGAAAGAAAATAGAGTGGTAGTTGATAAGTTGAAGCCACGACATGTGCATCTTGGGTTAAACTGTAAATAGAATCTTACTACTCTTGAGTAACTCCAAAAGCGGCCACCGAAGATCTTTCTTGGATTTGTTTTTCATCACCAGCACGTCGAGGTGAAAGATGTGCAGGTTTAGTGGGTCTGCTTGCGTTTTCACTGACATGTGGGACCGCATGTGAGCAAACAGACGATGGGATCCGCGCGTCCGCTGGCTGGCTGAGAAGAGAGATAGACGAGTGCTGAGCACGGACTGCAGGAAATTTGTTCTACGTAACCAGCACCTTGATATTCATGTGTGGTTGTTTCTAGAATAAAAAAAAGAAGGTACATCTACTTATGTTACTCCCACTACGCCTAGCCTAAGGTTAGTAGGTGACCTTGCGCTTGGCTCTTCGCCTCTTCCGGAAGTCGATGGTTCTACAGTAGTGTTTCTGGCAATCTGACACCAAATGAACTGATGCACGTCCATCGCTTGTAAGCAAAAGTTTCTCCTCGTGATGCGAGCCACCGTGCACGCGTTGGCGAGGGAGAAGGCGTAATCAAGCTTCTCGTCGTTCTGCGAGTTGACGGGACACATCAAAGTTATTTACTAGTAGTACGTACTCTCTCCAAAAAAGGGCTGACCATGTCATTGCTACCATCCCGTGCTCCGTCATTGAGTACATGCACTATTCACGTGCCATTCACGTGCCATCGAGGAGAAAAAATATTGTGTAGGTGCCATCGAAGTGCATGACTCACTTACGGAAAAGGGTTTCCCCCC
>NC_041393.1:605641750-605646571 GCF_002162155.2 Triticum dicoccoides | reverse complement strand
ACGACTCACTTACGCACTGCTTATCTGATTATATCCATTTTCTTGCATGACACATGCACCTTGATGCTAGATGTCTCGCGTGTTGGGAAAAGAATGAACAAAGCTCACATAAAAGAAAAGAGTTGAAGAGCATAGATTCCCGACGACCGAGGAGGAGCAAGGAACCTCGCGGTGGAGCGTCTGCAAGGAACCTTGCGTGTTTTCCCCTGTTTTTTGCCGCCTGCCCACCTATAAACAACTAAAAGAACATGAACTTTTCACTAACCACTAGAAACGGTACATCAGGATGCTAAGTTGAAGATGTTTTATACTCCCTCCATTCCCAAATATAAGGCTTTTTAGATATTTCAATAAGGGACTACATACGAAACAAAATGAGTGAATCTACACTCTAAAATATGTACACAAGCGAACTCGCTAACTCCATCCGATCCAACTCATGCACATACGCGCACAGCATGGAGCACACAACGCACGTACACAAGACGTGCATGCACACATGCTCGGCCGCAGAATGCACGTGAATAGCACATGCATGCGCACACACTCGGCTGCATGGAGGCGTGCGCCATCCACGGTGACGTCCGGTTCGTCGTGCTACGGCGAAGCTTGCACGCAACGGCGCATACGCATCTCTTGCAGCACCTCTTTGCCGTCGTTGCTCAACTACTAGTCAGAGACGAAGACGACCGCAGCCTCGGCCTTAGAGCTAGCACCGATGGAAAAACACGCACGCTGCACGCACACGAGCACATACGGAGTGCCCACAACGTGGTGGTGGTGCGTCCCCAGTCGCCTCTACTCCTTCTGCGCACGTTGTCTATCAAGGCGGCTGCATGCTAATGATGATGTGGGTGAGATCTTCTAGGACTCAGATGATGACGAGGAAAATTATGAGACACAAGGTGATGTACACCATCAAGGTACACGGTCAAGGGGGTGCTAGCAAGTGCTTTAAGACTAGCCACAATGCATAGTAACATATACTAGTAACATACACATATCCCTAGACTATGTTACTACCCTCATAGTGGGTAGTAACATAAGTGTGGTAACATACAAAGCTTCATTTATTAGGTTATAGACTCATATTGCATTGGGACATGTGATGTTACAGTAACTAGCTAAGTTACTGTAACTACCTCTCTCCTCATTAACTCATTGCCACATAAGCAAATTTGCTGAGTTGGACTCGATGTTACTACTGAAGTTACTCCCACTGTGGCTAGTCAGATGTGCTTAGAGCAAGTACAATATAGCTGAGTCAGCGGGCTATAAGGAATAAACAGTAGTATATTTCTGCTTAGTTGGAGGAAAGAGAAGAGGAGAGAGAAGGTAAGCTGGCTCTTCGTGAAGAGCCAGCTCTAGCACGTGCTCCTAGGCACTTTCTAGTACATGTTGACTATAAGATGGGTTGTAGGCTTATAGCCAGCAGCTGGCTATACTATTAATGCTCTTTAGATGAGGTGCTAAGTGCATTAAATGGCTTAGTAACTCAAGTGTTCAATGCATAGGTGCTTAGTTTATTGGTGCCACATCATATTTTATGCCTACGTGGCAGGCTTAGTAGCTATACATGGTGGAGCACTAGGAGAGGCCAAGGCTGGTCATAGTGGGGAGTAACTTGTACTGTAACATATTACTATGTTACTCTAAACATCTCTATAAACCATAAAGGAGGGAGTAGTAACATACACTAGTGTCATATGCAGAGTATGGGAGCACATGATATTTCCCCGTCCGGACCGATCCCAAGTTGGCTTCTCACCTTCTTGGCCCAACAAAAACCCCTCCCCCCTCCCGCGCGCGCTTCCCGCCCGGCGCCAGCTGAGCCCGCCGCTCTACATTGATGGCAAGTCAGGGCGACGCAACCTCTCACTGCTTCCGCCGTTGAAGCGGCGCGCCGATCGAGGGCACTGCCCGCTGCACGCCCGACATTTCAGACTACACAGTGGATAGTAACTTTTAGATCAAATACTACTATAATTAGATGACATAAGCAGGCTATAAGGATTTAAATATAGTATTTGTGCTTAGTTGAAGGAGAGAGAAGAGGAAAGAGAAGAGAAAGCGGATTGTAAACGTGTAGCCGGTTGTACTCCAACATACTCTACTTTGTGCGACAAAAGGTGGGGCCATTATTAATGATATTGTATTTTTACTAAAGGGACTAACGGACGCCTTAATTACTCTATTTTTTTAGACAAACCTTGGTGGGGCTATTATTGACTCTTTTTTTGAGCTATTATTGACTTGGACGTGGGGTTTGGGGGCCAAAGGCCTACTATTATACTCCGACCTCACATGCTCTACCCTAGTCGCCGTTGTATCATATGGTTTCGCACCGTTCCTGATCTTAGCGCCGCCACGCAATTCTTCTCCATCCCTCCTTCTGGCATGCACGGTGAGAAGGGACAACAGTCCACCGAACCCCGCCTTTCGTGATCCTGTACGGGAGAGGGGCGGTCAAGTTTTTGGGGAGCACACTCCTGTGACTGCTGCCAGCGATGACTTCCTCAACGACAGCCTTCTTCCCCGACCTTGGTAACCTCTTCATCAACGACATGAGTGACAACATCAACCACATCGGTTCTGCTCCCGCTGTACAGTATGTGATTTTGTCCTCCTGGTTTAGTCCGCATCATTACTTTGATGTTTGCAATTGTCGTCATGATCTATTTACTGCTGATTCGGATTAAATCTCATACTAAATTGCTCATATATTCAACAATCCAATCCAAAAACCTGATCACAGGCAATTTACTCTGAGTTGTTTTGCTGCGCTTTTGAAGCCGCCTACTTTTAAGGGGGTGTAATATAAAAGGTGGCGCACAAGAGCAGTATATTGGTTTCAGATCATGTGCTGCTATGACGCCACTAAGGGTAAGCCTGAGGGCGATCTTAATTCTACACAGCAGAAAGCTTTTCAGAACATGGATACCCTCTATAAAGCCGCCCTGCTGAGTGTTCTTGACGATTCCATTGTGGACTCGTATATGTTGTTTGACAGCAGCAAAGACATGTGGGCTGCGCTCGAGGCCATGTTTGGGCCCTCGGGCGCTGACAATGAGTTGTACGTCATGGAGCAATTCTGTGACTACAAGATGACTGATGAGCGCTCTGTTGTTCAGCAGACTCATGAGATACAGCCACTCTCTAAGGAACTTGAGTACTTTAAGTGTGTGTTGCCGGACAAATTTGTTGTTGGGACCATCATTGCCAAGCTTCCACCTTCGTGGAACGATTTTGCTACTTCTCTGAAAAACAAGAGACATGAGTTTTCTGTTTTGGATCTCATTAGCACCCTTGATTTTGAGGAGAAGGCGAGAGCAAAAGACACACGTGCTCGGGTCGCCGAGGGAGCTTCTAGTGCCCACATGGTACACGAGAAGAACTTCCAGCCCAACCAGCCCCAAAACAACAAGAACAAATTTCAGGGGAAAGGCAAGTTTGATGCAAAGAACAAGCCGTCACATTCTAGCAACTTCAAGAAGAATTCTCATAACGGGAAGGGATACAAACCTCAATTTTGGTAGCACCGCACAAAATTTATATGGCTGCATCTACCTGCTGTCAGCTAACCTCATGGTGCTCCAGGTATTCCTGCATTCGTAACTAGGTACAATGACCACCGCAAGATGAAATTAGCTTATTCGTACGTTGACTTGCTGAATGCAGTGCGGAACGATCATGTCATGTCTGGAGGAGCAAACAAGCAGTGCAGCCGAAGGTGGAAATCAACCAAGGACTTATGAAATTATATGTAATCTTCCTCAGGCAGGTCAGTATCCCCTTCGTCCAGATGATCGTGTTTTGTCATGCCAAGCTATTGATATGTGCTACTGTTTTGCAACACTGTTTAAGTATAGCTACTATTTTCCTATCTTTTCAGATTCAGGACAATGAATAGGATATTAGGGGAACTGCACAATATGGACCCATGTTGAGTCATCTCTATTGCCTCATGTGTTTGCTATAAATGTGTCAGCATCAATTGCAAGATGAGGCAGCTAGATAGCTGTGGAGTTGCCAACATGATCAAAGTGCTCTCAACATTGAGAAGAAACAAGCATGCCCAGGAAATTAATGCATGCGCAGGGAGGCCCTTTGCTCAAAGAAGCATCGATCGATTTTCTTTATTTCCACACCTTCTCACAGTTTTGTATATTGGTTATAGTATGGTGAATCATTGAGATGCATAGACATGCTGAACTTTTGTTCTTCTGAATGTTAGTTTAATGTGAGTGTCTGCATCCAGTACCGCATCCTCTAATTTGGTGGATGCACACAGAGAAAATAAATCTCCTTAATTTACTCCATAACCATCCTATTAAATAGGCCTAGTAACAAACCAGGCGCATGCAGTGGCCGGCGGGCACATGCATCCTGCATGCATGGCCAGTCATGCAGCAACGCAAAAGAAGAGAGTGGTTCTTGGGAAAAAGCGAGAAGTTAGTGCAGTGTGCCTTATAAACACGAACAGCTCACTCTCCCGCTTCCGTCTCCCCACCCAATTCCCCCCACTCCCCAATCTTCCTCACTCGTCAAGAAAACCCCGCTCACCTTCTTCCTCACTCGTACAGAAAACGTCTGCTCTTCTTCTTCCACCCTACAGAAATCCCCATCCCTCCTTCTTCCCCACTCGCACTGCCACTAGGCTCATATCTGGCTACTCTGCTCAAACCCGTGAGCTCGGCGCGACGCCCACAAGGAAAATGGAGTCGGCTGGCCCCAGCGCCAAGAAGATGAGGCTCCCGCCAGCGGCGACGCCAGTTGTAGATCCCGCACCCGGTAGCGCGGGGAGAAGCGGCGAGCCCCCCC